>NC_083618.1:6307286-6557286 GCF_963584025.1 Labrus mixtus | reverse complement strand
ATTATATGCCCATCATGTGACAGCAGTCAGCCAAAGTGCCCCCCTCCACAGCTCCATAGCTCCTCTGCATCTTCTCATGCCCGTCTCTCACCCCCCCCCCCCCCCCACCTTCCACTGGCGCCTGTACGGTTAGTTAGGGATTGCCACAGGACATCATGTGACAAACAAGCAAACACACAGAAACACACTGCCCAGTGTGTGCGCACAGGCACGCACACACACACCAGCAGTTGTACAAGCATGTAAACTACAAGCACCAACACATTCATTCGTCATTCTCCCTTCCATTTACTTCTTTCATGTGGGATCAGTTGAATAAGCAGTGCAGCTCCAACAAAAGGATCCATTCTACTTGCAGCATCGAGGCGGTGTGTCCATGTGTGTAAGTCCCAGCAGTGGCCAGACACACCTTAAGGCAAAACGTTATCACTTAGTTACTGTAGTTACTTAAAGCCTTGCCAAATCTGTTATTTGTTGCTGCAAATGACAAGATAATTTATGGTGATGATGAATCAGAGGTATTCAAAAGTGTTTTCATGGTTTGTCCTTTGACGACTCTGCTGCCATTAATATTTCTGAGAAGAAGACATTTTTAGCTTCAAGCACTATGATTTACTTCGGGGAATTCTCCATTTTTGTGACGTATGGACCTTGGAACAACAGGAAATATTAATATCTTGAAAGGAAGCTATTATAAGGAGGATACCCTGTTATACCCCCAGACTCATAACTCGACCTCCTTACCTAGAGTATCCACCCTGACCTCGTCCCCCTCCTTTACCCCTTTACTTTTTCTCCATTTCTGGCACACTTCCAGTGCATGAAACTCTAGACAGCACAGGTTCTGCCCTTTCTAGAAAATGTAGGAAGCCATTACCATCATCAAATCATTACATGAGAAAAAGGACAAGGGTGATGCTTGTGTGTGTGTATTGGGGAGGAGGGCAATGTTGAAAGAGAGAGAAGAACAAGAGAAAGAACAAGACACAGAAACAGAAACCTGTATCAGATTTATCCAGTACTCAGTCACTCCATTACAATAATTTGCAGGGACCCATTTTAAAAATACATAATGGAATGATGCCTCTTATAAACATCATTACTGACAAAGGGTTACTGCACAGACACTCTCCCATCGGTAGACCGGCCTTGTATATATATTCATTATGTTAAAACAGCATGTATAACTCATTCCTGCTCTATGCACACAAAAGAGGTTCAATTTAAAGTAAATGAAACAAAAACTACCACCTGTTAGATTTACAATAAAGCCAGCTGATTCCACTTTTCATGCCCTCCAATACTTCTGCTTTCCCCCTGACTCTCACTCTCTCTCGCTCTAGTTCTGCGATGTCACCCCAATACTAATCCAGTTCAAATGTAAACAGGCTTAGGTCTTCATTCCTCACTTAAACCGTATCAAATGTATCAAAGCAGAGGCTCAGTTGTGTCCTCGGCTACATAGGGGTCAGACCGGGGCCACACAGGGCCACACACTCTACTCAATTAGCCCAAGAGCCAGTTAGTCTGACTTACCGACACTGTGCGCTTTTCTGCTTGTGTGTGCTGCAGACAGAAACAGTATGTGCCAGCCCATAATTCTGTTTGTGTACATTGTGCAATATATGAGTGTGTAATCATACGTGAGTGTTGTGTGAATGAATGTAAATGTTGCTGTGCACTGGGTTAATAGGTCAGTCGCAGCTATAAGGGGTACATAATCAAATGTGTGTGTCTGTGTGTGTGTTTGTGTGTGTGTGTGTGTGTATCTAGCAGAGACATGGCGTCTCAAAGCTGCATCAACCAAAAGAGAGAAAATGTGAAAGGTTGTCTGCAGGCTAAGAACAATAATACAGTCTGTGTCTGCAGCAACATCATTTCTCTGGTTAAGTCAAAAGCCCTGCAGGAGTGCTTGTTGGCCTTTGCAGTCTCTATTTCCAGCAACCCTAAATATCAGTTTTTTTGTTCATCTTAATATAACACAGAACACAGTCCCCTCTCAGATGAGAAACCATTTAATTTTAAAAAGAAAATGAAGCTTAAAGTTCTGGTTTTAACTGTTAACAAGTATCTTTGAACCAAGAGCAAATGACCCAACACATCCTGTTGAGCACAAACCCACAACTTATAATCAGGAAATTTATCAGTTTACTTAAGACACTAAGCAAAAGTGCTTAAACCGTCCTCTTGTTCCTGATCTAATCTTCCATTTGTGCTTCATTCTAAAAGATAATTTGGCCGTTTATTTTTTCCTGGGGTAGATTCTCACAGCTCACAGGGAATAGTTTTCCCAAGATACCATCCGGATATCCACCCTTGGACCTTTCCAATACATAATGGCGCATCCATGGTTGATACATATGTGAGAAAAAATCTCTAATTATCTGACTATCTTATTCTGCTGTGGAACAGGAGGCAGAGAGTATGGGTCCCATGAGGCTTTCATTACAATCAGTTGTCTTGTCAAGCTCCAATCTCATCAGCAACATCTTTTTGCTCACATTTACAAGCTTTGGCCAATTGGATACAATCAAACTAATTAGCTAACGTTAAACCCCTGTTAAACTCAACAAGCTAATCTAGATTTAGCCACACACAAATAAATTGTAAACAATTATTATTTTTTACATCAATTATCGCCAGATGATTCTCCACAGAAAAGTAATCTGTATCATTATGATCAGCATATTTTCTATGGGAGCCTCTCAAGGTCCCTTAAGGGCCCTCTGGTATAAGGGACCTTCCTCTTAATCTCAATCCCAAACCCATCACTCTTCCTCAGGCACTCAACTGTCAATCTAACCCTGATCTGGGAACCAGGTCTTATCTGATCCCCCAGGGCTCCCTTGGGGGCTGGAGGGGTAGAGATGGGGAGTCCCAGCCAAGCCAAGCCAAGCCAAGCCATGTCTACATACCTCCCCATAAACAGCTACCGCAAAACTTTCAATCAGAGAGGTGCAACCTATCAGTGAGAAAATGTTTCAGTGCATGTTATATAGCGGTCATGAGAAAAAGTTGATTATGCTTCATGTGAAATAAGGCCATAAGATTGGTTCAAGAGACATTACAAATCTATAAACCATTAGGCAGACTGTTAGCTTTATGTTTCCATGATTAACCGCTTTGGAAAAATATTTACATCATTGAGGGAAATGTGTTGAAACTCTTAAGAAAAAGTAATAAACTATTCTACAACATCTAAAAGAAAGGATGTGTAATAAGAAAAATGTACCTAAGTGACATTAAAAACACTCTGGTGCATTAGTGTCATATTATGATATTACTAATACTGATGTATAACTTTGTAGCTGAATGTAAATGGTTACAAGATGATCAGACATTCTATGTGTTAAACTATAAAATACCCACTACTGACTTCAGCAGACAGATAATGTGTAGCGTGATAATAGTATAATGTTTTTCTCTGTACATCGTTGTAGAGGAGTGCTCAGGTCAAGTACCACAAAGTTGTGCTTTATTCTAGTCCTTGACTTTATTTACTTACATTCAACCATTGTTACAAGCATAAAATTCTCATTAATTAGACTTCTTAGCTTGTTATATTGAAAACATTGATACATTTACAAGATAAAATATCTATATAATAGCAAAGCCATGATGTTATTTCAATAAACAATTAAAAAGGTGACAAAAGGGGGGAGATGGTCGCCTAGTGGTTAATGCACGCGTCCCATGTACGGAGGCTATAGTCCTCCAAGCGAGGGGCCCGGTTTCAAATCCAACCTGTGGCTCCTTTCCCACATGTCATTCCCCTCTACTCCCTGTTTTCTGACTCTATCCACTGTCCTATCTCCAAATGAAGGCATAAAAAGCCCCAAAATAAACCTTAATAATAAAGAAAAAGTGTTAATAATTAGATAAACAATGTCTTTCTCTAAGACCTGCTCTTTTGTGTGAAGTATAATATATTTTTATTTTATTTGATGCAATATAAATAAAACTTAAATTTAAATGACTGATTAAAAACACAACATTACAGATGACAGAACATTTGGGATCACACCCAAGTTTCTAATCACAATAATTAACAATTTATGACTCCCCTGTAGATGGGAGCAAGCAAGAGTAATCCCCATTTTTTAACCAGAAGAAGCTAATAAGGCTTGTTACTATAAGCCTATAACTATTTTACATTTATTTTCAGAAATTTTTGAGAAAGCTGTTTCTCAACAAATGATAATGGAGTAGAATACAATGGGTATCTACACCTTCTACAGACAGTCTTCTATCTGCATTACTCTACTGAGACCGCAAATTGTCTATTTTCCATCTTAAATCATCGCTGAATTAAGGAGAAGAAATAGAGGCTGTTTTCCATGATCTTTAAAAGTTATTTGTTGCATTAAACCACAATATTCTTGTCAGGACTTCATTTTCTCTAACAGGAGTCCCACAGGGTTCATTTCTTGGTCCGCCTGTGATGTATGCAGACAATACAGTCCTATGTATACCTGGGAAGCCAACTAAAACAGTTTCTGCCTCTCTGTGTTTCCTTGTCCTCCAGAGACTTGCGAGTGAATTTTAGCTGGGAGGAAGTTACAACAGTTTCCTTTTGTTTTGCCATATTCTTTTGGCTATTTTAAATATATTTCTCAAAAACATTACCAAACAGAGACAGCTTTTATTCCCCCACTGACTTCTGATTTTTTATTTGACACACCCACATAAAGCACGCTGCTCTAATAGTGCAAAAGCACAATGGTTAATGGTAAATGGACTTGAGTTGTATAGTGCTTTTCAAGTCTTCTGACTACTCAAAGCTCTTTAACAATGCTCGTCACACCTTTCTCAAGAGAAGCAGCATCAGTCACTGTGGATGAGATTGATGAAGGAAAGATTGTCATCCTATGCAGTGTGCATACACAAAAAAACTCATCTTTTATTAACCCTTGTTTACAAATGTAATTATTAATAATATTAGCAGTACACATTTATTTGTTTTGTTGAAGTTCAGTAAAATGTGTTCCCTTTTCGTGCTATTGTAATTTGATTGCGGTGAGTAGGATGAGCAGGTGTAGGGCATCCTCAACATAGTAAATAATTTAACATTAGCCAGTCTCATGAACACGATGTATGATATTAAATACACCAATCATAAATATACGGGTAAAAAGGTTAATACTGTGTTGAAGCCATTAGCCATAAAAAGTAGCACATTTATTCAAGACGGAGGTTAACATGATGCATACAAATGTGATCACACTTTCTTCTATCAATTACTCTGATTGGCTACTAGGCTAATCTTGTAAACTGGAATTAGCTCTGTTACAAGCTTTCTTTTATCATTGGCCCTAAAACTGTATGTGCTGTATCTGATAGGACAGAAGTAACTCTTGAGAATAAGCCTTAAGAACTCTAAGTTTTTGGAAACAAAGTATTATTTGATTATTTTTATTAATAAATATTAACCTTGCTAAATGATTCATGATACACTCCTTTTTGTGCAATTGCCCCCTGTGGGACACTGACTTTGTAATATGGCATCTTCTTTTTTATCTTTTTTTGTTGTGCCTATAGTTTTCTTTACATCAGCTCTCAGATTTGTCAAATAAGGTATCACATGAAGCATCAGTATGCTATAGTGAATGATCTTCAAGTGTGTCAGTTCATTCCTTCGTTTGTATGACATTGTCTCCGTCCTTACATCAACACACTCTGTCATGTAAAAATAAGCTCAGTCAGGCCTTGGAGCTAATCGTCCCAAGGCTCGTCCATCAGACACAGATTCAATTGAAACCTTTTAATTAATAATGCCGTTTATCTGAGTGGGGGCTGGGGGGGCGTTGGGAGATCGTCTTTGTAATTGGGATGTCTGATTAGACTCTGGAGGAAGCTTTTAAGCCAGCAAGGTTATCAGTGCTCCTCCCTCTGCCTGTCATCATCTTCTCAAAGTGAGCTCCCTTTTTCCTTAACTCTTGTCTGATCGCCTTTATCATCTTTTCCTGCTGGTTCCTTTGACTTTTCCTAGGCTAATCTACTCTTTGCTTCCTGCAACAGGTGTCAGACATGCAATTCCTCCTGTGAGCTGCATGTCCTGTGTTCTCTATGTATAAAAATTTGGAACTTTCCATCATAAAAATGATTTTAACAATTACCAGTCACCGCAGCCTGGGGCACACTAAATGATGCAGAAAGTGAGGCTCAGCACTCTGGACAGAGCTGGACAGCTCCTGTCCTGCCTGATGTGAATTGAGACTTATTGATCCCAGCAGGCTGTGGTTAGGGGGGCCCTAATGCATTTACTCTCTGCTGTACTCTCTCTACCCATTCTGTTTGTCCCTCTTAATTACAGCTTCACCATAACAGATCCATACAGCTCCCCTGATACTCAATGACTTTTACTGGGCTCTCCTTTTTGTCACCCATACTCTCCCTATTTTCCCCCATTTTCTCATTTACCCCCCCACCCTCTGCCTCTCTGTTCCCTGGGATCCCTGGGGTATTGTCTCCAACGGTAGTGTTTGTAAGGTCAGTCTGGTGTTGGCATGGCTGATGTATTTTGGTGTGCAATGATGTGTTCTTTCAAATTGATTTAAATTGACCAATAGTGCATGCATGGCAACAATTTAGAAACACCCATAACCGTCGCCTGAGGCTCCATGCTGTCGTAGCAGTTTTTTTTGCCTGCTTATTAACAGACAGCATTAGTAATAAAACTTGGGCTTTAGGTGTGATTCTTTGAGAACCAGATTGCTCATGCATATCCACATACTGTCTTGTTATTTTTTTTTTAATTAATAAAAAAAACATGTTGTCTGCAGAATCAGTAACATAAATTTGGAATGTGAATTTAATCCAAAAGACATTCAAAAAAGTTGTATCAATATATTCCAATAATTCATAGGCTGGAGATGGATAAAGATATGAAACTAATAGAAAAGAGAAGAATGAAGATGGAATTTAATTTTATCGTTTTGAATTACTGCGTCTGACAGGTCAAATAACTGTTTTGTCAGTGTAGGACTTATACGTTTCTTTTGGTCCTCCTCCCTCGCTCTATCTCTGTATCTTCTCTCCTGGTATGCTGTGTTCTCGGAGGAACATCCCACCCTGTGTCTGTCTCAAACTCTTAACCTAACCTTTACCTTCACAAACCTTGTGTTCAAGAAAATATATTTTTACAGATCTGTATTACCCTGACCTTGTAATAAATTCTATCCCATCATTTGCTCAAAAAAGACAAATCATGAGAACCATAGAGCTTTAAATAACAGTAGACTCGACTAACCAAAAACATCAGGTTCACTTAAGTCTGATGGTTTAAGTGAGTTGTCCTAATGAACCCAAAGATGACTAACAAATTAATCATGGTGGATAAAAAAACAAACCATTTTTTTTCCTCCATATAATAAAACACTTTAATGTCCCATGTGACTAATATATAACAGGGAGATGATGGTGTTAGGGGCTGTGCTGGGGAGATCTGTGATCTTTGTCTGCCTGTTTAGAAAAGCCATGTAAATCATCAGTGACTAGTCTTAAAAGTTGACACAAGAGAGAGCAAGATAAGAAAGGTATGGAGGGGGGACTCCAACAATGACAAGAGAGCTTACCAGTCGGTTTATGATGGTGATTATTCAAACACTTAACCCGCCACTTTGAAATTGCGTTAGTCCTGTGAAACATCCACCTCGCACTCTATGCAAAATGTATAATAGTACAGGTCCTAAATATAGTCATTGAATAACTTAAAGTTCTCAAAGTAGCAGGATTTTCAATACATAGAAATCTATTTGGTTCGTGCACATGTTGATATATTCTAATTCAACTGGTCGATATCAGTAACACAGAAAGTGACCACGGTTAAGAAAATAACAATATAGATATAACAGACTTGTAACACATTTTAATAGTTTATATATGAATGATTATAGCTAAAAGAGAAATGAAAATAAGTGTTGTGCCATTATTGTTTTTTTGTTTTATTGAAATGATGTCAGAAGCATTGGGAAAAGTAAATAGTGATATATTAAAAGTCTTTGTGACAGTTTACAAAGCCGGGAGTGGACGTAGAATAATATCTAGATTATATAAAAGTTTTCAAGACTCTTTAAATTCAAACATCCAGTATGTTAAAAGTAATTGGGAACGAGAAGGTGGGTTGTTGATATCTGAAGATGAATGGGGAAAATGTAAATTACAGTGGTAAACTACATCTTCACACAGCTGTTGGGATTTGGGTGGAAAAGCATTCTGAGATTCTTCATAACCCCTGCTCAGAATTGTTGGAGGCTATGTGGTTCAAATGTAGCCAACCATTAACATTTATTTTGGGACTGCCCAACTGGCATGAAGTTCAGAAATGTTTATGAACTGTATTTCAGATCTCTGTTCCATTCAATGTTCTGACAATATATTTGGGCACTATAGCAATGCATATTCAGTCAGCAGCAGACATATACTTAATGAGAATATTACTTGTCATAGAGAAGAAAGCCCTGACTCTTGGACTAGGAAATGGTTACAACAAGACGCTCCAACATTAGAGGACCGGTTTAAAAATGTTTATGAAGTATACATTATGGAGAGAACAACATTTTCTATAATAATGCAGTCAGAAAAATTTAAGGGATTCTGGTCAAAATGGGCAGGTACATTAGCCAACAAAGACCGGACTTGCTTTAATTATCTCCCTTAATTGCCTTCTGAAAAGATTGTGTTTTAAGAGCAGCTTTGTGGATAAATGAGTGAGTGTGACATCTTTTGTTTCTTTTGTTCTGATGTTTATATTTTGTCTAAAGTAGAATGAAAAGGAGAGCAACAGCTGGAAGAGAAGCTTTTGTTGAGACATGGCTCGATACACTTACCTGTACGATGTCTGTATCATCATATTTTTGTTATATATTTGTATGTGAAGTGATTTATGCACATTTTTTGAATTCTGGACTATGTATGACCTCACTGATAAAAAGAAAATTTAAAAAAGGAATATGAAGAAAATGCGTTTTTTTTAAATTGTGTCTTAATCAAATGAATTTACTCTCTTTGTCTTTACAAACAAAAAATTAATAAAACACACATACCCTGGTTTGTCTCTCACATCAAAGATCCCTGAAACCTGCTTTCCTCAATCAGCTTCAATAAGGGTCCTACATGGACATGTAATGCTTATCCATGTTTTGGAACTGTTTCAGTTTCACATCAAAAATATCTGTCACAATCAATCAAAACACATCAAAACACACCCCTTCAATCCAGATTAAGCTGATCAAATGTTTATTTCCTGACAATCAATAACTAAAGACTTCATTATTTTCTTTTTCTGCGATGTCTTTCTAAACTTAGACTAAGTTTAAGGGTATTAAGCTACAAAATAAGAATGTGTCTCTGCTCACATTACATTTAAAAATATAGAAAGATGGAACCAATACAAATTAGATATTTGACTGTATTTAAAAGTTCAAATAAAATATATAGTGTGGTGGTGAGTGAGCCACAAGTTTTTTATGGTTCAAAAGTAACTCACTTACTTTTATGATAATGAGTAACCACTCCATCCCAATATTTCCTACTGTTCCCCTGACATCCCACTTCTCTGTTTTGGTGTGGTGTGGTCTTAAGTGGTTGGACCAGGGAATTCTGTCCCGCGGCCCATCCGTTGGCTGGCTCCTAATCCAGTTAGGGCTGAGGGGGTCTGGCGTTTCCCGTCTTGGCTAAACAGGCTGTGCTAAATGAGGTTTTTATTTGCCCCAAGGAAACCAACTTTAATGGAGCCCGGTAAATGAATACATGAAGAACAGAGGAGGACCAGTGCAGGGAAGTCTGCTCAAACCTGAGAAGGACAGTGACAGTTACATGTGAAGTGTTTGGTCAAACCACTGATCAGTTAAATGTTAATCTGACTTTCAGATAATCAATGGCAAAGCTGCTGTTCTTAAGAACAAGAAAGCAAACGATTCCCTGATGTCTATCAGCAGCTCTGCTAATTAAATAAGTTGAAAAAAGCAGTGGTAATGCTGTAAAGCTCTGTGTGACTCGAAATGGAGGCGGAATTTACGCTGCTTGGTGCACTTTCTCTCTTCCATTATTGGAAAAAAAAACTATTGTGTGTATATGAATTTATTTATAAGCTGTAGCCACTGTTGCTGCTGTTTGGAGCCATTTGGATCAGTTAGAACAAAAAACTCCATCTCTAGCCATGCACTCTTTCTCCATCACACACACACAGACACAGACACACACACACACACACACACACACACACACACACACACACACACACACACACACACACACACACACACACACACACACACACACACACACACACACACACACAAAAACAACCCTCCACTCCACCCTTTCCCACTGGGTCCATGGGATGGGCAGTGGTCTCAGGGGAAATGAGGTAACACTTACACACACACACACACACACACACACACACACACACACACACACACACACATAAAAACACAGTTGCAGCGTAGCACTATTCAGGCCTCTGTTCTGCTCTGTCCATCAAAGCTGTCAATCTCAGGGCATTTCTCATTGCCCACCACCCCCAGACCTAGACCCACCTTTTAGGGCCGAGAATATTTCGTCCTGTCGGTTGCCATGGGAACCATCCAGATGTTGGCCTCTGATTAGCTTGCGACGGTCAAATGAAATCAGAAAAGGTGTGATAAGATCGCGGGGCGACAGAGACTGGGAAAGTGGTGGCCGCAAGCCAGGGGGGGGGGGGGGGGGGGGGGTTGGGGGAGCTAAGGAAGTCATAGAAGAGGTAGGAGGTGGGCCATGGTGAGGGGTTTGCACACACATTCACACACTTTTTTGCAATTCTCTGGGGAGTGCTGTTCTTTCCCAAACACTTCCATTTTCATTTTGTCTTTCTGTTCATCTAGAGCGTGGCAGCATGTAAAAACTGTACCAATTCTTACAATGATGCTCTCGGTTTTACTGAATGAAAATGTGTGAAAAAAACAACAGTTTTACTGAGTGACAACAGAGCAACTTTTACTCTTTACCTCACTCCTGAGAGAGGGGCAACAAAACAAAGGGAAGTAATGGACAGACGATTCGGCTTGATGAATGTCCTGAGAATATAAAACACCTTCCACAAATACAGAAGAAGCACACGCTTTTAGCAATATAATGACAAGCATTGGTCAGTCTAGCCTGCCATTTTTCTTCTTCCAGGTCGTCAATTTTTGTGTCATTCTGCATTCTTGGAGAGCACCTGATGGTTTCCTGAGGCATCACTTCAAAGTAAGTCTTTCTATGACTAAGGTGTGTTTATTATTAAATGATGATAATGTGACAGCTGTGAATCTCTGCGTAATTTCAAGCAGGAAGTCTGTCTCAAACTAATTCATACATTCATTCATTGGTCATTATTCATTTCTGTCACTGCCTCTCTGCCTCTGTCTTCCTGCTTAGGGGATCAGCTGATTAGGGGCGTTTACTCTTTAGGAACTGAACCAACCAGGTTCGGCCACAACCTCAATCGACCAATCATCCTGCTGCTGTCATGTTTGAAAAATATGTTCTCCTGTCATTTCAGTTTGATCGCTGTGACACTCCTCCAACCCAGACACCTGTATCCCATCTCAACAGTGTCCAGATCCAGCTCATCAGAGTCCCACTCCTCATCACATCCTGCATACTTCCATCACCCCCACCACTAGTGTCTAGACTCAATCAGGGGGTATCCTATCCTGCTGTGGTCCTCGATACTCATTTCAGTACATGAAGGCATCACAATAGAGTGTAATTGTCAAAGACATTGCATATTTCTCTTTTTAAAAAAACAGTTTTTTTCATCCATAATTAAGTCTTTCCTGATTAAAGGCAGGGTTGGCAATTTTCGAAAACTAACATGATTTTGGAAGTATCATTCCCTCAGTGCTCCGTCTGATCCCACCTCCTCCCCTCTGTGCCCTCTCAAAAGCCGGCGTGGCTTCACCTCACTTACATGCACAAGTACCATTGGTCCAGAAGTGGACCTCAGTTCATGCTTTGAGTGTGCAGGGAGACAGGGAGGCGTGTGATTGGTTCATCAGATTGGTACCTCGTGGCAGACGTTGGTCAAAGTTTTTACAGGCTTACAAACTGCTACAGATGACGGATTTTCTTGTTCCTTTTTCAGCGCACATGAGTTATTAATTTCTGTCAGGACCTAAAGACAATTTCAACCAAAATCTTAAAAAGTGTATCTGGGTGAGGGTTAGGGTTATTTCTTTAAAGGGGCATTTCTTTGTGAGGTTACTTGGTTCAGTTCGGTCACAGTTGAAGAAAAATTGAGACAAGTAACCTAACGTAATACAGTAAGTCCTACACAGCCCTCACAAATACAGTAGTAAATATACAATGGCTAGATAAAAGGTATCTAAACAAGTAGTAGAGTGATTTAAAGACAGAAAAAAATACTGGGAACACAAAACAGTCTCAGCCAAAAAAACAATAAAATGAATCAAATTCACCTTCAACTGAAAGAAGCATGATTTAGTCAAAAGTGAAGACAAATCAATTAAAGCCAGCAAACTGTACAGAGTCATATTCCCCTCAAACAAATAAAAGATTTATTGAAATCCAGCGGTCACTGGTGTTCACCTACATGAATCACACACGAGGTCCCCAGCCTCCTCTCGCCCCCACGTCTCTGCTGAAATCAGCCTGCTGCTGCTCATCTGTCCAGACTTTTTCCTTCTCATCTAGATATCCTGTATGCAGACTATTAAAGTGAATTTCAACACTGCTTTACAGAGTGCAGCAGGTCTGCATGTGGCTCAGACATTAATTAGAGTTAAAATACTATTTATGTTGCAGAACTGAACATGGCTGAACAACTCTATAAGGTGTGCACTTTTTGTAACTCACCAATTTAAGTAATCTGTTTACATGCATCACGAGGGGCAAAGCTCCTTTGTAAGCCAGACAGACACTGAACTTATCATCTCAGGTGTGTTTGTGGTCTTGCTGAATTTTAAAGAGTTTTTTGCGATTGCAAAAATGATGGCTTGCTTAGGGGCTTATTTTTGCGCCAAGAGTTCTGTGCTTTATCTGGATATTTCATTCAATGTTTGTCAACTGTTGATTTATTTTTGGCTTCTCTGCAAGATGCCACAGAAAACAACTTATTTTGTGTAACACTAGTGCATTTTTTGAAAGATTTATTTTGGGGCTTATTGTTTCTTTATTGGAGAGGCAGGGCAGTGGATAGAGCCAGAAATCAGGGAGCGAGAGAGTGGGAAGTAAGCTGGAGGAAAATAGCCAGAGTCAGATTTGAAGCCGGGCTTCCCGCTTGGAAGTCTACAACCTCTGTACATGCGACGTACAAACTAACCATCCGGCCAACACAGCAGCTGCTCAGTACCATATTGCACAGGCCTGCACTGGTAGGTCTGTGCATTTTGCTAGGAAGAGCCAAGGTAGTAAGGAGGCATGGGGTATGATAAGCAAAGGCTTAGCAGTTTAAAGGAATAGCAAGCTTGCTAGACATAGATAGATTTAACCAAACAAAGAGGGCAAACAAAACAAAAGACTTAGTCAGCTGCATTGCAAAGATGCGAGAATCAGACAAATATATTTCTAAGAGCGCTCTGCCTGACCTCTACAAGAACATGTGACGCTTACCAGCTGAGTTAATGGATATAAGACTGATGAGCTTCACCGTAGATACAATTGAAGCTATGACGTGTTACCATTTTCATGTGTTACAGTACACTGATAGACAGAAGTTGCACGCTGCCCAGTGCTGTGCTACAAGCTAAAAATTTCATGGATCAGCAACTTTTTCTGCTTGAAAAGTACACAACATTTCAGAAAAAATGCAAGTAACATGAAAAAGGAATGGACAACATGAGACTGCATAACTAAGGCTACTGTGCACACACAATGTGTACTTTTGTGAGTTCACAAATTGTGAATTTACACAAGATGTCAGTCTGTACTGCAGATACCGTGAAAAATCTATCTCTATATGGACAGGTCTCTTAATCCTACAGAGAAAATGATGCTAAGCGACCTGTATGACTTTGTGCTTTCCCTCCATTGAGGTTGATTCCATGAATGATAGGATGGATTCAAGCCGTGCAATCGAATGGCTTTTATACAAGCTCCAAACAGCACTTCTCTTCTCCCCTACCTGTCCCGCAAGTACTTAATCGCATTCAAAGTCCCATTTCCTGTCAATGAAATTACATTAAACATCTCCCTCTAGGTCCTTGTAAAGTGACCTCAAACTCGCTGAGGCTGATAAGGGTGCTAACTAGGTAAAGACTGAAGCACTTCCCTGTGTTTGGTCAGTGAAAGGGACACAGTGAAGGGAGTGCGGGAGGGCTGGGCCCTCCATTTTCCAATAAACTCCAGCAATCAGATCAGCGCTGCTTTAAATGGACGACTTGATGGCAGCAGGCTGCATTAGCCGCTGGTGTCCACCCAATCCGATTAGAAAGAGCCAGTGACAGTTTCCAGCGAAAAAGGCAGGTAATACACACAGACACAACACAGATTATATTAACAACTAATTGATTGTGAAGTTCACGAACAAGCATAGTTTTAAACTTTAGCTTACTTACATAAGAAAGGTCTGAAAATGACTTGAGATTGCACACACATAAACAGTGACACATACAGGCAGGACCTCTTGTGGCCACTTGTGGTGCTAATTGGAATGGTCTGTGGCAGATGTCATTATTGTAGAGCAGTCAGCCACTTGATGTTTCCAAGTTGTTGGGCAGTCATTTGGACGTATTAGCAGCTCCTTCAGGGCAGAGGTCATGCCCAGAGGCTACGTTATGTGTGTGTGTCTGTGCTTTACAGTGTGTGTGTGTGTGTGCTAGTGATTTACACATGTAAACACGACTCTCTCCCTCTCTCTCTCCCTCTTTCTCTCTAATGGCTCCCCTGCTTTGAGGACCAGCCTTTTATGGTCACATAATTACCCAAGATTGTTTTTACGTACACAATGGGCTACTTTCTACTATGCACGTGCCTGACATGAAAACCTGACAACAAGCTGCTAAGTGCAACAGACAGTGTCGTAAAAATGGTTGCCATACCTCAGATAGCCAAAAACAAAACACTTTTGGGGCAGTGGCTCCTCCTAAGGACTTACAGAAGACAGAATGGTCCCTCAGTGTGCTTATCAGGTAAAATAAACCCCAATGATGCAAAGTAATGGCTGGGTTATATGAGAATGCATGTGTGCGGTAGAGACTGGAAACTGTGCTCCTTATCACAGGGCGAGACAGAGAGGAGTGAGACTGTACTTAACAGATTTAGACGCTCAGTGAAGCTCAGCACCTGGACAGAGAGAAAGAGGGGAGGAGAGTCGTAGCTCAGGTTACGGTGCAGCCGGCCTGGCCTAAGTGAAACAGATACAGAAGAAACCTAGACATGTGGGGAGTGGGCAACAGGTCAACTTATAGAAACACTGATGAAAAGCTGTGTTTAGGATTTAGCCCATTTCTATGGTCTGTTCACCATCATCAACTTCAGCAATTCCACAGTGTTGTCTAATGAATCACACTCACAGCTGTGCACTCACAACTGCCACGGAGCAAAAAAAATTAAATAGATGGAGATGGATAGATCTTAAATAAGTTTCTAACCCAGTGAGCTGATAAAAGCAGACCACCGGCTGTTTTGTAGTGTTTTATGCTGGAAACACATTTATGCAGTGCTGCACTACCTGACGCCTCCTGATCCTATTCCTGATGATGGACTGCGGATCAGCCAGTTAATTTAGGCCAGATAAAAGCCTCTCATCTTCACCGAGGTAGATTACTGTAATAGCAGCCTTTTTCATCTTTTGATCTTTTTTACTGCTGCGTCGGTTCATTTGCATGTGTCAGAGATACAGCTTTATTTAGGGCGCTTATTAAAGGAAACAGGAGGGATTCTAGATACTAAAACCTGAGGCAGATTAGCACTGACCCCCACGGATCTCACATGATGTTCCTTCACATACATTTATGAGCATGTCATCTGTGCATGTACACACTCACATCATACCAAACGCTGTATATACACACACGCATTCATGAGTAAGATGAACACAGACACAAGTAATGCACAAACAACATACAGAAAACAACACACTCAAAAGCACATGGCAATATTTAGAAACACAGAGACAGAAACTCACAACAACACACACACTTATGGCGAACACAAATATTCGTTCATGCCTGCCCCTCACTGACAGCATGTTGGACTTCTAAGCGTTCTCTCAGGCCTTGCTCTGTCATCCTTCTGTCTCTCCGCGGCTGCTTCACTCCGGCAGATATGGTCGATGTGGACGTGTACTTTGTCCTGATCATCCGTGAGATGAGATGAGAGGAAGTGGGAGGTATTGTTCTTCCTGTGGCGTTAAGCCCCTGGGCGATTACCCTGTCAGGAGGGAGAACTCAGCGCCAGCGCCGACTGCCACAAACCAGCGCTAAATCCCAACTGATCGCAAAAGAGGCCGATTTTACACTTTAGATTCCTCCCATCTCTTAATGCGGCTGATGAGGCAGAGGATCTTCGCCTCTCCCTCATCTTATCCGCCGCTGCTATCCTCCTCAGCCGGTGGCGTCAACCCCTAAGCTTGCGCTGCAGGGATAAGACTCAACGCCTTGTCAGGCCAGATCAATGTGATTTTACTATGTAGTCCGAGAGAGGGGCCCATATAGCCAAGCGTGGCAACACAACAGCACACAGCCACTTCAAACTCAAGCACTGCTCCAAAGTGACTCTTTCAATGTATCTAGCTTGTTCACATAAGATACCATAATCTAACAACAATGTTGTACACAAAACCTGCCAACTGCATCTCCTAAATCTGACTACCTCACACATACCTGCACTATCTCTCCCCCTTTCCTCTCACTATCTTTACTTTATCAGAGGAGGGATCTCTGTGAATGCCTCATTGAACTCCTCCATCGGTTTCTCTTATCTATTTTTCTCAGAAACACTCCTCGGGACAGTTCTTCAAATTCCTCCTTTAGTCATCAAAGCATTTGATTTCTAAATGTGATCACTCAAGGACAGTTCCCCTAAAATGACACTATCACATGCATGTGTACCACAGAGGATGTTTATGTTTAAAAGCAACAAATAATAATACGGTAATTAGTGTATGGTAAAATGCAGTTAGTGATGCTGTCAATAACGTCCTTGTAATAATTTTTTATCACTTTTTCTTCCATGAAAGACTGAAAAGGAAAAAGATTTTTGCCGAAGGGAGGGCCCAGGGACAGACTTACTGAAGGTGAAATGAGAAATAACAGAAATATGGATTGCCATCAGCACATCCAGCTGCATGAGGACATCCTCCTCTTTGCCAAGTCCTTCCACTCATTTCCTGTTTGGGTTTGATTATCATATAGGACCATGCTAGTATATCATCTCCTCCCTCACTTCTCTTCTCCTCTCCTTTACTTTTACAAGTGACAGCTGGAAATAAAGTAGAGCGTAAATCTCTGGAAGTAATAAAGCTGTTCAGGCCAATGTTCCTTCCTAATGCTTGTGTTTCTCTTCCTCATCACAAATTTGCAAGTTTTACAAGACAAGCCCTGACTGCCTTTCATTGCTCCCACTATGTCATCTCCAAGTGTCAGCTCTCAATCCAGGTTTAGGAGTATTCAGATGTCCATGTTCTAACACAAATACATCCCGAAGAGCAGCACTACACATCATCAACACACATAATTATATCAAGAAGGGCGCACACATGCTAAATCCTGTACACGATCACAAATCTTTAAACTTTTGCTCACACACAAACATCATTCCCTCTGCCTGACCACATTCCTGCAAAGGGCAATCATGAATCTTGTCCAGGAATCTGAGCCCTGTACTGGTAGAGCGGCCTGTGGCAGCACTCCTCCTATCCCCAATAAAGTCATTCCTGGGTGGGCAGAAGAGCCCCACACCTCCCTGACCTCCATCCATCAGCCAGGAGGGAGTGCTCGTCTCTGCTCACTGAGTAGATCCAAAATCCATTTGCCAATGCACACACACACGCACGCACGCACACACGCACACACACACACACACACAAACACACACACACACACACACACACACACACACACACACACACACACACACACACACACACACACAAACACAAACACAAACACACGCGCAGTTAAAACATATCCTCAAGCAGGATCTAAACTGTCTAAGGCCCACAGGTGTCAAAACATGCACTAACAGCCCACAACCATGTAATCTGTCAACTGTTAGATAATGCTGTCAAGTGGCCGGCTACTCACCACTTAAAAATCCCTTTTTAACAACTTCTTCATAAAAAGCAAAACAACTTTTTCCTTATTCAAGGAAAACCAAAATAGTCACAAGAAGAGTATGTGGATTATGCCGTAAAGCAAGCACAAGACACAAATTTATTGCAAGAGTTCTGACATTTTGCTCCAGATGCCAAGGATTGCCTCTGTGTGCTGTAACTTTCAGCTGATGGTCAAATATTAAGGAGAGTACCAACAGGTGAGTCTACAGGGACTGAACTAATTCAGTCCCCTAAAGAAAACTGTAGTCAGATTGCTGCTAAAGGGCTTCAGAAATGAGATCAGTGTTGCAGAGAGACTCAGCATAATTCAACAAACTCGTCTGGAAGAGACATAGCTGTGAGCTAACCCAGTGTTCTGTACAAACCAGAGTTTATAAAGCCACAAACGTTGCTGATATATTTTTAACTAATAAAAAGTGACATTTAGAATGACTCATAAAATGGACCACAGAATGTCTATGAAAACCATAAATGATCCAGAGTTTTATTTTTAAAGTTGGTTAACAACATTTTACCATTGTTTGTATGTAGGACCAATTTAATTAGGAAGAACACTTTTAACTCACTGTGCTTGGAGCAGGTTATACTGTATTTATGAGTCTCTATGAAACTTATCTGGCATTAGAAAAAAATGGTAAATGAGGAAAGCTACTGTATATCATGAGCTTAGCACAGACATTTAATCAGCTGAGCAGAGTAACCGCTCCCTCACCTGTTCTTATTGGCTGTAAAGCAAACAAGAAAAAAAATGATATAAGACGTAATCACTTTCATTTAGTTGTCTTATTGTGCAGACCTGAGAGTGTTCATAAAGTGTCCTTTCATGTTGATTTAATATCTTATCATATATTTCAGATCAGGCCAGCTTGGTGCAGATGCAGTCTGAGACAGGCTGTTTTATTTGCAGTGCTGGGCAATTAAGTAGCACTTGTGAAATAATGTCATCAATACAAACACACTGCCAGACTGTACCTCAATCAAAGTACAAGTCAGAATTAGAAGCAGAACTATTCATTATACTTCCTAAGGTCACACTCAAAGGCAAAGTTGTCCCGTACCGTGCTTAAGTACAATTGAACACACTGAATACCTCATGACTGAGGTTGTTCAGCCTGTCCCCATATCTGTTTTTTAGATAGTAAAACATAAAAAGCACGTACAAAAATAGAACTCTAAAAAGTTACATCAAACCAGATAAAATCTCATTCAATGGCATCTGATCTCTCATGATAATATACTTTTTGTATGTTGACAGAGGGGGGACTTTAGATCACCAAACAGTAATGGCTCCGTATTAAGATCTGAAATTTATTTAAAAAAAAAAAAATTAAAAAACAGAGTTAAAGTTCCCAACCAACGTGTACCACAGTGGCTCATAGCTAGAAGACCTTTTTTAATTCTTGCATCAAAAGTCAGACAAAATTAATGAACATAATATTTAGTAAAAACCTAAACCATTAGTTTTAAAGAACAAACCTAGCCTACAAACCATCCCATGCTAACCACACAATCAACCCATGGTGGGATTCTTTTGGTTCAGAATGGATCCCTTGAGGTATAGCGTGAAAAACATAGAGTCCGATTTAACCAGTTAGAGCATAGTAGGTCAGATAAACACAGACCTTGAGGCTTCCAACATGTCAGAGGCCACAGACTGAGGGGTTGTAGTTCAGTAACATGGAGTTTTGATACGTATGGGGACCTGGACAGCAATCACACACATAGCACACAGATGTCAACACTACGCCGTGTATCTCAGTCTGTTTCTCACAGGGGTGGGACTGTGGGAACCATGCTGTCACTTCCTGTGCCCGCAGGCCTAAGCCAATCATCATCAGATAAGGCCCAGTGCTCTGCCAATCAGAGCTAGGCCTCAGCTTCACATGACGGGGAAGGGTACGCGATAAGGACATAACTTGCCAGGGAAAACGTTTTGATCTCAATCGTACCCCCCTCTACCAGAACTTCTCCCCGCTTCCCACCAAAATAGTTGTTTGGAGACAATGTTACTTTTTGTATTTTGCCCATAATTACGCTTCTCTTTCATCTGCCCCCCTGTTCCCCTTGACCCCTGCTCTGGGGTCAGTGGCCAGGATATCCCACTCTCCTCAGGGCAATAATGTGCCTTTTAGGGTGGATGAAGAGGGGCATTCATGCCAGGGCAGACAGGAGAGCAGCGAGGAGAGTAATCACTCCATCACACTCTGCCCCCGTCCATCCCAGCTCCTGCCCAAACACCCAAACAGCCCGCCTCCATCCTCACATCAAAGACCTGGAGCCAGACTGCAGCCTTAGCTTCAGCCCTATGCAGCACAGAGGGCAACTGTGTCACCGGCCGGGGAAAGGCACAGTGGTTCACCAACATAGTTGTAATCGCAGTGGAAACCCCCCGACAGTTTTCACAATCATTTTTGACATGCAGTGAAGCATTATCGGATTCAAAGAATTGAACTCACACTTTCTTACCTTAAAAGACACTTATCATATTCACATACTACTGATGCACAGTGCACTGACATTTCAGCACCTTTTTGATGCTTTTTATTCAGAACAGTTTAGATTCTCCTGTGGGACTACTTCACCTACAGAGCCGACCACCCCATCCAACACTCCCTCTTTTCCCTGGTTTTGCCCTTATTTCAAGGCCATCTCCCGGCCCCCTCCATTGTTATTTCTCATGGGAAACTCCAGTGATTTTTACAGCCCTAAAACCAAATAATCCATGAACACATCTATATCTGCATCATCATGATAATTTTTTTTTTTTTTATCATTTTTACACATTATTTATTTTTGCCCTGATAAGTATGAGTCTGACATGAATTGCTGGGTTAGGGTTAGCTGATGCATATCCTGGTGCTAATGGGGATCCTTAGAAAGAAAGAAAGAAAGAAAGAAAGAAAGAAAGAATGAAAGAAAGAAAGAAAGAAAGAATGAAAGAATGAAAGAAAGAAAGAAAGAAAGAAAGAAAGAAAGAAAGAAAGAATGAAAGAATTGTAACTTTTTTAAGCAGGTTCTTAACAGCTGGAGACCTGGACAATGACTCATTAAGGGAGTGTGGGGATTTTAGGGATTTTTTTTCATTTGCAAGACCTTGGGAAGTCAGACAAGATATGCATTAGCACTGTTCCTCCGCAGCTATCACAGGTGGTTTTGGTCTGGATACTGAACAAGTCCCTTGACACTGTCTGAACTACATTAACTTTGGCAAGGTTATGACAACCATAATCTTGTATTTTAAAGTGGAGTATAGGCTGTAGGAGTGTGACAGCATATATACAGCATGTCTCTGTGTATCTGTCTGGATCCTTTACTGGAAAATGTTAGAGGGTATATTCTGACCCAACATGCATAGAACAATAAGCAAAGTGTGGGGCAGTACCTTAAAGCATTCCTCATCAGAGTTCATAAATAACTGGAATTCTGCCAACACCTTCCCCTCTGTCAAAGCCCTGTGCCGTCACTGTACTGAGATACAGAAAACTCAACCTGCTGGTCTTACATGTACTTTACAATCCATGGAGCAAAGACTCACAATTTTATTATTTACGCATAGAAAAGTGTACTTTGCATTTAAGAGATTAGTTGTGTCAAGATCTGTTAAAACTTTGAATTTAAAGTTATTTAAGCTTTAAAAAATACATAAAATAGTGGACAAATGATCAGAAAATGAGCAGGGCAAGATGCCATTTTTCAGCATTGAGGCCTCGTGCAGCCACCGGTCTGAATAGACCTTAACCAGTCTGCATGCAGCCTACCAGCCTTTAGAGTTTCAGTGTGATCAATAGCTGGATTAATTGCTGAAAAGGCGGAGGGAGGAGGAGAGCGTGGAGAAGGAGGAGGGAGGAGGTCGGCAGAGCCTAAGGCAGGGGAGGGTTTCAGAAGGTGGGGGTTAAGATGGTGCTGACAGGCAGGGAAAGCTGAAGGGATTTAAAAGGCAAGCAGAGGGAAGCTGGAGTTGAAGCAGTAAGAGCTGAAGAGGGGCTTCAACCCCCCCCCCCCCCCCTCCACCCTACCCCACCCCAGGTCACCTGGCAGTGTGCAGGGCGGCGGGCCGTCAGATTAGGATCTGAGAGGGGGAGATAACGAGTTTATTGCCCCCTGGACGGAGCTGTTGGAGCCAGGGAAGGAGGAGGGCAGGCCAAGCAGGCTGGGTTGGGAGGCTGAATAGTGGTGGTGGGCGTTTGTGTTTGTTTTAACCTGGGGAGATAGATGCAGCCAGGCAGGGTCTTTATGAAAGAGCAGCCCAGCAGGGCAGTAAAACATACAAGCAGCATGGTTAGAATACCACAAACACCATTAAGCCAACAGTTACAGAAGCCCATCCATCACAGCTTCAACCCCAACACACTTGCATCTGTGCATGTGCTCACACATGCAGAGTTTTGTGTCTGTGTTTTTTGGTGGTTTAGTAAGCAGCTGCACAAATTGATTGTCAATTGTTCAGTGAATACAGTAACAGATATTGCAATAATTATAATGGCTGTCATTTCCACCGCTGTCCTAATTTGTGGAGGTTGAGTACATTCATATCCAAGGGCCTGTAAGAAATCCCCTTTCTCATTGATCAACAATGTGTACTCTCATGTTATCTCTTGAGTTATTGGAAATGGGATAAGACCGATCCTATTACAAGCAAACACAGAATAACGTATGAAATCTATATGTATTTCACACTGCTGTGATCTTTGGTCCCTGAATTCTGTGCACGTATTGGGAGACTGTATTAGCTTTGCGTGTCTGGCCCAGGCGCTGAAGGAGAGATAAGGGAAGCGGATATGAGAAATATGAAAAATAGCACTGTGATAGGATGATCAGTGAGAATGAGCAATACAGGCTGTGGTGACAAATGGGACAGGGAGCCAAAGAGGAGAGCAATGCAAAAAAGGCATTAGGGCCAAGGACATAATGATTTTCCGTGAGCAGTAGAAGAGAAACATAGTCTTTTAGAAAAAAACTGGTCAATAATAACCTCTTGATATAAGTCATTTACTCATTTATTCTATGTCACATTTTTTCATTTCAAGTTGTCTCTGGGATTGATAAACTCTGAAACAGATACATACTCAGCACATGGATTACAGCGCAATACAAATAAATTAAATAGTCTACGGTGTAATAAAGTTAATGATTAGATGAATATGATAAAATAAAAAAACCTTCTTTCACTCTTCCTTTTTAGAAATAGTCTCATATAGAACAAAATACGATTATATTTCACTGTGTGTTTGGGTATTTTTCAGGGAACAATCCAACCATACAATTGAAAATGGACAGATATCTGCAGCATCAAGAGAAATAGGAAGAATAGCAAAGATCCTCCTCAAACACACAAACCCCCACTTTCTCTTCAACACTCACTCTCGTACACACACTCAAAGGGATTTTGGGGCCCTATGGAGCGGCACGTGAGCAGCCCTCTGTCAGCTGTGTTTGCAGTGAGGCAGGCGAGGGGCACCCTGCACCTCCGCAAGAGAGAGAAGCGACCCAGGGAAATGGGAGAAAGGAGGGGTGCTCTATAGAAAGGCCAAGGCCCAGAGTGGAGAGAAAGAGCAGCCACAAAACAGCTTTCCTCCAGAGAGAGACAGAGAGAGAGACAGAGAGAGGAGGGGGAACGCTGGAACAATGCCCCTTCAGCTGCAGGTGCAATGGCTAATGCTGTCTGTATGTGTGTGTTTGAGTGTGTGTGCGTGTGTGCAAAGAGCACTTTCTTTTTTGTGTTAATTGAGCTGAACTGTTGTCTTTTCTCTGCTGCAAGTTTAACTCACAGCTGATTAACATGTGGCCTTTTGGAGCTCCCGTGTGTGTGCATTGCAGTGTGAACGTGTGTGAGAGAGTGTGCGCAGAATAACAGAGTGAGCTCTGTTGCCAGTGTGCAGAGTAATGACACAGGCACAGGGTGTGTGGATACAGGCAAACAGAGAGTGTTAACTCGATTTGCACTTGTATGGAGAACAGAGCAATGGTTAACACATCTGAATAAAGGCTTTATGTGCTACATGTTGTATAATTGGAAGCGCACAGAAGCGTCACTCTGCCACTAGATTAGATAGCATACTCGGAGGATTAAAGGCTTTCTACCTAAGAACAGTAATACTGAACAACAGGACATTCAGCTAACCTATACAATCACAAAGTACAACCACTATTATTACTAGCGGAGGGACTAAATATCAATACGGAAATATATTGTCATCCTGGCTTGTGTGATACAATTATCATAGGGTATGGTACTAGATACTGATATAATTTGTTTTTAAAATATGGCGCTCTTGACAGATTCCCTTTCCAATTTGACTCCCTGTATCACTACTTCATAAGTGCTCGAGGTGGTGCTTTTCACATGAATGAGCGTAATGTGAAAATAAGTGAATTAGCCAAAGGAAAAGTTGACAGCAGGATAAAAGAAGAAGGGGAACACAGTGGCATAATGCCGGACAGTGGTGAAAAGATGCTCGGATATGGAGCGTGATAAGAGGCGAAACTGACACCAGTGACACAACTGTCGTGATGTATCCTCATGCGATTTTTTTTGCAAAATCAATTATCCCAGAATTGCTGATACAATACGACACACTTTATTGTCCGCTTGGGGAACTTTGTCTTGTAACTAAAAGTGCTGCCAAATATTCAGCTGCTTCCACTCAAGCAGGGCAACACCACCCTGTGTTTTGAGGTTATTGTTAATGTGCCATGATTACAATAATATGGCATACCATATCATTTTGTTAGTTACCCTGTGATTCTGAGTCCTAATTAAAACAAGTCATCGCTTAAAAAACAAAAATCATCTCATGATGCAGATACTTTCTTTACACAGTTTGAAAAACATGACTACTCTATATTACTTCTCAAGTTGTTGTGACCCTGGTAGGTTAAACAAAGAACACTTCAATATTGTTGTTGAGCTTGACATCAAAACACTCTGGGACTAAACCTAATGAGGTCCTGGGTCCTGACGCCGATTGTCTGTCCCTGCAAGCTTCCCCATGGAGAGATCCTGATTGTCAGACACCACCAGACAGGCTAGCCCTGTTTGGACAACTGGTTCCTATCCTGCACTCACATGAGGCATCGCAGTCACAAGAGGACGGCCCCAATGTGCCCTCAGGCTGAGGGGCCTCAGCTCTGACATGCTGGTATAAAGGTGCCCATGTACCACCCACTGACTTAAGAGGTGGTCCTCACCTACACTTAGGAGCAGAACGTGTGTGCACTAACAACCGAAACATGCACGTGAGCTCTTACAAACACACACACACACACGCATACAAACACACCTTAAAGTTAGAGCCCAAGGGCCACCAGACCACCTTGATGATGCAAAAACACAGAAAAATATGTATGGCCTTAAAGAAGACACTCACTTCACAAAGGAGTGTGTTCCCCTTTTCCTCCCCCAATACTCACACCTCGGCCCATTCCTTTCATAGGAGATTATTGGGAGAGAGAGAGGAGCAGAGGGTAAAGATGGGGAACTGTGATATGGAAGAAAGAAACAGAGAGATTTTACTCTCCACCCCTCTCTGCAGATATTACTGCTTAATTAAAAGGGCAGCATGTGCTAAGTATTATTCCAGCTGAGATCTCTATCTTCAGCCTATGTAATAAGATCTTCAGCAGGCTTACAGCTAAATTTTCGAGCAAATTTCCTTCCTATTCTTTGCCCTTATTTCCTTTTGGCCTATGTCTGTTTTGTGCTGTCGCTGCAAACTCTATGCGGGCCTGCATTGTGATTGTGTGTGTGCGTGAGCCGAGCGGGACTGTTTTGCATGTTAATTAATGTAATATTTTGTACACCACTCGGGAGCGTGTAAGTGTTCTCTTGAATGTGTTCCAATTAAGAAACATCCCTCAGGCACAAATTGGTTTGGACACACTGAAAATGTTCCCATCTCTCTCTTCTTTTTTTTTCTTTTCTTTTTTTTACAAATTTGGGAGACCATGAAGAACGTGAACAAACTGCAGAGTTTAAAAGATGTTTGCTTTGGTTTGTTGTATATTACAGAGAAGCCCCCTTCTCTCTAACTTTCAGTCCCAGAGCCTTATTTCCCTGTCTCCATCTGCTCTGTATTGCAATGATGATTCACGTCTGCTGCTAATACTTCAAATCCAGAGAGGGTGGCTGGCTTAGGTGTCCGGCTGTCTGCTTTTAAATGGCAATCTCCAAAACCTTAAAAGTTCACATTTTTAAGTATCATGAAAAAAAAGTGCCTGACTGCAGAAATCTAATTTGTTGGAATACATCATCAATTTTGTCTTTTCGCCGTCATGTCAGATTTTCTTGCATACATAAAGCAGATATATGAGAACACACACTTACACGTACTCACACAGTAAGCATGACTGCCAAGTCATTCATGTATCATGGCTACTGGAGGGGTGGATGTGAGCCCCTTTTGCATTTTTTCCAAAAGGGTGGCTTTGGACTCACATTCAATCATCTGGTAAATTAGTTTAATCCTGCAACAAATCTGTCTCTCTCCTGGGACATTTCCAGAGGTGTCAATCGGAGATAAGGCCTGTGTGACAATAAAGCCACCAAACCACAGGGAGGGAGGCCACAATGCTCCTTACCTCTTCCATACATTCAAAGTTATTTGATTTACGGAGGCAGAAAAAAGACAAAGGCCAATTCCTTTTTCGTAAACTGTTAAAGGAAAGGAAGAAGTGACTTGGACAGTCGGTATAGACTGAAGTGTTACATTTGAGAAATTAGCTTCTGAATTCAAAAGAAAAAAAATGCTTTTAGGAAATGAGAAAATGTAAGAATAAACTCTTTAAATGACGAGAAGTATTACAGCATAATGACTGTAACCACAACAAAAAGGTCAGTATTAAACCCTTTAAAACTTGAAAGTTTGAAGTTTATGTTGGTCTCCTGATGATTTCTTTAAAATCTTTGTCAGAAGGTTTGTAGGTTTGTATCTTTTTTTTGTTTGGTATCATTGCAAGTTCATTTTTCCTCTGTTAAGCAAAATATTTCAGGGAGGCAGACCAGTGCAGTGACCACCAAAATCTAAACACTAGCAGATGAGCACACATACACACTGACTCGGTTACACACACACACACACACACACACACACTTACACCTCTACACAAATAAACAGTCTCTGTATGTCTCTGTCTACCTTCATAATGTTAAGCCTCTGCAGATCACTTCTGCCCTCTATTGACTGCACACTGCAGCTGCAGAGATGTAGTATGAATGTAGTATTGAAAAAAAGTACAGATACATCTTTGATTTACCTCGGCTTCACATATCAAAGTACTACATCATTAGCTGCTTAATTTATATTGGGAAAGAGGTAATGGGGGCAGGAAGTCCTCTGTTTGAACGTAGGATTTACCAAATTGCAATGAAATATTGAAGAACGATGCTGGTAACAATGCACGGTTACTGTCATTTAAATTTGATGTGATAAATAAAATACTGAAAGCATCAATAACAACAAAAACAACTAAGAGGCAGTTCTGAAGACAACAGATAACATTAACTGCAATTAAAACAAAACAAAATCATAAGTATTTATTCCAAACCTATTCATTACAGATTCATGTTTTTTTTTAAAGATACAGTTCCTAAAATAATAAGAAACAAATCAAGAATTTGGTGCACTCGTCACAATAATAAAGATTTGTCAATCGCAATAATCGAGAATTGCGTTTTTTTTTCTTTGTTTCTTGCAGAAATAACTGTATGAACATTTAGAGAACTCAGTATTGATTTTTACTACTGCAGCTTAATAATTCAAAAATACATGGAATCGACCGAATCTCTCCTTCTAACTGTATACTGGCCCACCTCACCACAATATAAATACTCCATATAAAAGAATACACTCCTGCCCTATAAAAGCAAATGATAAAAGTTTCCACAAACGGCGAGCAGAGAGGTAATGCATCGCAGAATGGCACAACGTAGTGAGGGAGAGAGGGATGATTTAATGTAAGTCATTTTAACATTAAAACAAATGGGACACACAGGAAACAAAACGAGAAAAAGAGGAAAAGAAACTTCAAAATACTCTTTGAGGAAAATGAGATCACAGGCTGCAATTATATAATTCTTGTCAAGTGATGGTGGCGATAGCCTAAGAGGAATGCAAGCATGCACCCACACACACTTATGCACACACACACTCGCTCTCACACACACAAATAAACTCCACTGGGAGAAAAGCCGTCTTGACTGCATTTTTAAATGTTGGAAAGTTATGGGGTCACATGGGGGTCAGGTCCAGGAAGAGTGTGCTCGTTTGTGTGTGTCTGTGTGTGTCTGAGTTAAATGTGTGTGTCAGGCCCTGAACACTGGGCCCCTGATAAAAGCACTTCTTCTGAATTTCCTCCTTTTTTTTTTCTTTTTGTCCACTTGGTCCCCCTCTTTCTAGTTATGATGAAAGTAAAAAAGCCAAGTGTTCCCTGATGTCAAGTGCAGATTTGAAGTGGAAGCATGACTTATGAAGTGTGTGTGTGTGTTGTATGTTTGTGTGTGTGTGTTTCTGCTAAAATGTTCTAGTGTACTTCAGTGTCTCATGGGTTTGAGAAACAGTTAATCTTGATACTGCTCCATCACATGGGCTACAACACAACTGCATGAATACAAACATACATAATGAATAGTCAGTAATGGTATAGTGCACTGCTTCCAGATGAATGCTACGAATAAACCAGGCATTCATTCTGTTGCCCGCATATCATTGATGCCGCACATCTCCATATCTCCCAGTTTACAAAACCCATTTACAACACCAAGTCAAGAACACAAAGGTTCCAGTCTGAAACCTCCGTCATTCATGCACACACACATACACACACATGCACTACCAAACGGGTGGTGGGGCCAGGGGGTCTGCTGCTAGGTTCCCAGGGTGCCTCACTGGTCTGGTGGAGGCACTTTGTCTGAAGCTGGGGCAGACTACAGCAGACTCCAGAGGAGATGCCTATCAGCTACTGGCTGTGCTACAGCTTGCAGGAGAGAGGGAGGGAAGAGAGGGGTAGCGAGAGGGGGGAGGAGAAGAGGAGGGGACCACAAGACAAAATGCTGAATGAAAGCAATCAGCATCAACATAGAAATCTGAATAATTTTATTGCTCATTTAAGAAAGCAAATAAAGTCCATGATGGACTGTATTAATATCTGAAGGTGCTAAACAACTCACAGGAAATAAATATTTCCTCTGAGTTTTGTATGCCACATATTGAAATGGCAGTTTTAATGTTACAGTCAAATGATTTAGCTAAATCTCTCAGCAGGGGATTCAAGTCAGGCAGTCCAACTGTTCTCTATTGCAGATAACAGTAGCAGTGGAGGCCATATACAAGTGTCGACAGGCAGAGTGATGTGTAATGAAACTGAGTGTGACTCAGGTCGGGGACATGCTAAAGGTCAACAAGGAGCGTGACCTCTCCAGGTGTGGCCTTCTCTCCCAGCTCCAATGCAGCAGCCGCCCTTCCACACGTTTTTTATCCCCATTTTATCTTAAATTATGTTTGGTAGTTTTAAATTTGTATGCATTGTATGGTTCAATCTCTCACCTAGACAGGGACTCTGACAGGTATTGTAAGGTGCTGCGCAATGATAGGACAAAAAGCGGATACAAGGATAAATGCAATTCCTTTCTGCCGCCTTTTTTCCTAATCTCTCTTTTTGATTACAGAGGCAGTGCAGGCCTATGATTGGTTGGGTTAACTGGCGAGGCAGTAGACAGATCTAATGTGTGCTGTCTGCTGCATGGCGACTTCATAGTTAGAGCGTGAGGGCGCAGGGTAGGGGGTGTCGGTGGGTAGGGGGGCTGGAGTTTGCACCGTGACCCAAGGATCTCCACGGTCTCCGTCAGCGGAAAATTAGATTACAACAGTCAGACCAGAGGGGAGGACCTGTGGAGGGGGCGTCAAGAAGTCTAAATATGGAGGGCTCACTATGTCCATAATCACTTTAAACAAGTTAGATGAACCAACAGACTTATCTCCTCCTCGCTGTCCAGATTGCAGAAGCTGGTGTCAAGCATGTGTGTGTGTGTGTGTGTGTGTGTGTGTGTGTGTGTGTGTGTGTGTTTGGGTAAGTGTGTTGTGAAACCTCTGAAACAAATCCCCTATAGTTGTACCTCCGAGGTGTCCTTTTACGGTGAATGAGACAAAGAAAGTGTAGAGTGACGCATACAAGTGATATGTCTATAAGTCCTTAATGGACAGTTTTGACACAGTAGCAGCCAAAACAGGCAAATTCAGATGGTGCCATTCAGAATGTAGCCATTCTGAAAAATCAACACAGGAAAGGCCTTCACTTGGATTGATACTCAACATAGCAGTATGATCAATCCAAGGTGGGAAAATCTTTCTTTTTTTTTTTTTAACTCAGGTCTGAGCAAAGGACACATAGAAATATGTGGCTGCTTGATAACGTTTTTGCTATGATATAAATCAGTCAGATGTATAGTCAGTCATGACTCTTAGAGACAGGAAAAGAAATGCAAAAAAAAAAGGAAAAAGAAGTCTGGTGGACAGATACTGGCAGGCACTGTAGATTGTGGCAGCAGACGGTGCTGGTGACGAGAAAGGGGTGGAAAAAAGCAGGAGGGGGGCGATGGACAGAGACAGAGCAGAAAATTGAAGTACATGTAACATGACACAAATGGACAAAAGTATTTAGCTAATGATTTATTATTAAACAGAGCAAGCAGCCTTCCCCAGCTCGATCCCCAGCCTTGCCCAGGCCCCGGCCCTATTGTAGGGAGATGGAGAAGCAGATAAGCAGGGCTATAATGGTAGTCAGATGGCAGGTGGGCCGGACGAATCCAGGGTTAATCACTGCTAAGTGCTGTGGAGAGGGAGGACACGAGGGCCTGGCTGAAATGCTGTATCCTGGGGGGGCATTGGGAGGACAGGTAAGTCAGCCCAGGTAACACGACTTGGCGGCTGAGAGGGACAGCTGGACTCTCACATTGGTGCGCTAATAGTGTTAACTCAAGAGTCGCCACAATGATGCGTTGCATCAACAGACCCATGTGTCTCACTCTCTTTCTTGCTCTTTGAAACCATGTTAGGCTCTTTTGTACGTGTGCTATCCTGCCTTATTGCTCGGAGCATTTCCGAGTAACACAAATGGTTTAATCTGTCTGGGAGGAGGGAGAGAACGCTGTGTAACAGAGTAACAACATGGAGAGTCCTGTGGTCCTTTAAATGGAGATTTTGCAGGGTAAAAGGAAACAACTTTTAAAAAATGACTTCAGAGACAGATGACAAATAAGGCTAAATGTATATTAGAATTAGATTTAAACGTGATTGTGGCAAAGACATTAGATTGCAAAAACTGTGGATGGATATAAAATGATAAAATACTTCTCTTCCTGCACATGACAACTAAAACCCTTTCATTTTCTTTATTCACATTTACTTTTTCTGTTTCACTTCATTTGCCTCCGGCTAAAACCAGACTCCATGAAAAAAGAAAAAAAAGTGCACTGCATGAAATGCGGGCCGCCGCGTGTCTGTACAGCGGATGACAAACCCATAATGAAGGCAGTAATTGGAACAACATTTCAGGTCCACTGTGCACGTCCTGCTCTGGTATCCCCGCCGCCATCAGGCCCTTCTCCCAAATCATTCCCAAACATCCGGCAAATCAAAACAAAACACGGAGAAAAGAACACAACTTTACAGAGTAGTGACTTCTGATGGGCCATTTCTGCTGGAGACTCAAGTCTGCAAAGAGGTCGGCCTAATTTAGCTCTTAACATGAAACAGGCTGTTTCTCTGGGCTACTATTGAACGTGAGCCATCAAACACACCGATGGGAAGTTACTCAAACAAACAAAACTAGTTGTTATATTTGTAAATAAAAGCTACCCAAAAGGACACTGCGCTTTGTGGTAACAGAAGTGTGTGTGTGTGTGTGTGTGTGTGTGTGTGTGTGTGTGTGTGTGTGTGTGTGTGTGTGTTTGGGGGGGATGCACACAAACTTGGACCTTCCCCTCAACTTGAAACAAACACACCTTCAATTTAAAACACCACCATGTACTGCATAGCTTGTGTTTCCTCTGCCTGCTTCCATAAAATGGAGTTGTAGTAAACAACAGATGAAGTCATCTTGTTTTAGAAGAAGAAAAGAACAGAGGTCAAGATGAACAGAGAGCCTTAGTTAAATCATCTGCTTGTAGTAAACAGTTGAGAGGAACATCTATCAGCCAGGCACGTGCCACTGACAGTATAATAATAAGGTAGCGGGAGCCGGAGCGTGCACTGAAAACAGATGAAGAGAGACACTTCTCTCCGGAGACAGAGAGAGGGAGAGAGCGTATGAGGAAAGAGAGGAGAAATAGAAAGAGAAAAGCCGCTCATCACCTTTTCCATCAGCATGGCGGGTGGTGCTGGTGTGACTGTAACACTGCAGACCCTGTTCCTAATCACAAGGTTACTGTTCATTGTTGGACGTGACCCGCTGGACGAGTGACAAGGTGGGTATAGCGGATAATTACCTCATGACGACAAAGTTAACTTTGATGTACAGTCACTCCGCTGTAATGCTTTAATGACCTTAGAGCTGGTATTTGTGCACGTCTGTGTACATGTTTGTGTGGAAAATGCCTGTGCATACACACACTAAATGAGCTCACACACTCACTCACTCACTCTCCCTCTCTCTCTCTCTCTCACACACACACACACACACACACACACACACACACACACAAGGATCCTGCCAGCATGTAGGCTTGATGTCAATCAAGTGGGTGTCTAATTAAAAGAAACAGGAGGAAGCTGCTGGGGACAGCAAACGCTATCAGACTCGCATTTTCATATGAATGGCCTTTTTTAATTAAACTTAACAGCTAATAAGCCTCAGTATCCAGACCATGTAGCAGTTTAACAGACAAAGAGCCACAAAGAAAACACACACACACGCACACACACATAAAAAAGAAGGGGAGGATGAGAGGTAAAGACAGAGGGATGAATAATGACGAGTCAGAAGCAGAGTGATGCATTGCCTTTGAACCTGTTGGCTCTCCTTTGTTTGTGGAGGCGCCTTGCCAGAAGCTATTGTTGTCAACAAAGTTTATTTAGCGTGATGGTATTAAGAACACAGTCTAACAAAATGTGCCTGTGCCATGAGACGGGAGAGAAATGAAAGAGACGTAAAAGAAAGCGCAGTGAGTGAGCGCTATCTCCTCCTCAGATGAAAAGGAGAGGCTACAAACAATTTGGGCGAGTGTGTGTGTTGGTTGTTCTGTCCCATTGCTAAAGGCTAATTATAAATGTATTCAAGTAAGGCTGAATGAAAAACACAAAAAAGCAATAAAACTACACCGGCTGTCATTATTTAATCCACAAAAAGGAAGGAAAGTAAATGCATTTTGCAGCATGGTTTGGGGTATTTGAAAATAAAATATTACAGAAACAGAAAATGTCACTGAAAATCCAATCTAGTTTAATCAATGGATTAGGCCGCAATTGAATTAAATAGGCATGAATTCAAAATTTAGTAACATGAATGTAGCGGCATGGTTATATGATGTTCAGATTTGTGCTGCCAAGCTTCAACAATGACATTTAGCAGCTTCAAAAAAATCCCTTTGTTCAAAAGCCAGACATCATTAATGTGGTTATCCTCTTCTATGTGAAATTAACAAGCCACTCAAATCCAATATTTCTGAATAGAAGGACAGATTTTCTTCTTCATCTTTCCTCCCTTCTCATATCAACAGTGTGTCGGCAAACACGCATAATCCCACCAGGTTGCCAAGATGTGTGTGGGGAGAGAATGGGGACAAAAGGCAAAATAAATGGGACGTATATGATTCCCATACTGCTAAGATTTCTCTGTGGAAGAGATTGTGGTTCCGTTCTAACAAACAAGACAAATCTCCATTTTCCCAACCTTTTACAGCAGATAAAGGCCTTGGATCCCTTTTCCACACTAAATCCCAGATCAGCTTCTCCTTAGCTATTCAAACCACCCAGCAGGTTGTTTCTAAAAGGCTTGAAAGTGAGCCTAGAGATATACAGCTCTGCCATCTCAAATGAGCTCTACACGCCGCCGTGATGCACGCTCCACTCCCTAATTCTCCCTCTTTCTCACTTCTTCGGAAACTTTTAACATCATGACCCGGAGAAACATTTGCAAACTATAACAATAAAATTAACTTGTAATGAGCAAAATAATTGCACATCAAACGCTGTTCGATGGTAGGGCGCGAGCTTGGAAGAAAGAGCCCAATTTACAGATTACATGGCTCATGACGACCGAAGTTCAAAACACAGAGAAATTGGTTGTGAAGTAAGAAAAAAGGGCTCTTCCAAAACGACTCCGAAGCATTCTTTAAACTTGTGTAATGGATACGCTGCGGGCAACTGGGCAAATTTACCATGCAAAGAATCTCCATTCTGCACGCAGAACTTCAAAGGCAAACGGAACTGAGTTTCAGGGAGCCAGTGGGCACAGGGAGAGGGGGGAATGAACTCGAGATGCACATTTGTCTCCCGGAGTGACAGAAATTTGCGGGGGGTGTTCAAAATGAGAGATTTAGCTGATCTAGGGCAGAGCGGTAGATCCGTCAACACCACAGTGCTTCCTCAATCTTCAAAAACAGAAGAAAATCATAATAAGAAGAGAAGAAATGCTGAGAAAGTTAAAATAGAAGAGGCAAGGCGCACATCAAAACTCAGAGGAGACTAGAGAGACATGTTTCTCTGCCACGCAGAAAGACAGAGAGAGAAAGCCAACAGGAAGAACTGGAGATGGAAGATAGGGAGATAGATGGCTTGAGCGAGTGGGCCAAGTAGTTGTGTTATACTTTTCTCTATCAGGCAGCAGCCTTTTATGTTTTGTTAGTAGAGGAAGTAGAGGGGAGCACAAGATTACATTTGCAGTGATAAAGTGACCAATGCTGTGCCGAGTCTTGCCATCAGATACTCACAAACCCAGCAGATTACGCCAAAAAACACCTAAAACCCAGATACACTCTGGACTGCAGTGGACAGCTGATATCACAAGTCCACAAGCTTGGAAAAATGTCGGAATTTAACAAATAGAAGCCCGATGTTAGGGCCTCAGCTTCATGCTCTACCTTCTGCTGATACAGTTATCTACTGTAGCTACAAACTGAAACAACCAAACAGACATTTTATGCTAACATTTTTTAATTCTTAAACTTCAAATAAAAGCTACTTTACTGCCTCAGACAAATGTGTTTCCATTTTTTTTGTAGCAGGCTCAAATGTTGAGAAAAAGTTTTGTGCTTTTCTCATTTCTCTCGTTGCCTCTGCTTTCACCCCTCACTCATTCAGTCTCTAGTTCAGCCCTCTCTCACACACATGCAGTCTCCTTCTCCTGCTCTGGAGCCTTATCTGATGGGAGCCCTGCCACTGTTTGCATAAAACACAGTTTATAAGGGCTTGCATATGTTAAAACATTAAAAGACACATTAGAGTGCACACACACATACACATTCATGCAGCACACTGATGTGCGCACACTGACAAGTTGAGCTGTTCTGACCTTGCTAAAAGGCTGTGCAGCCGACATGCAGCAGATTTGTTTATATAAGACTTCTCCTATATATTATCAAAGTATGGAAAAAAGTATATGAAACACTCTCAAACACACACATATTAACAACAGTGTTTCCCCTACCATTCATTTGACGCGACCTCCCATCACTCCAAATAAAGGCATCAAAAACTTGTTCACAACATTTAAATTTTCTTATCCTAAAGGTTAAAAGCCCCAATAAGAAAAACGCATGTCTGAAGTCACCTTCAGACATGTCCACCACAATTTGAAATAATTGTAATTTGAAATACCAACAAAAAGTCCACATCTGTTTGTTTCCTTCCTTCATTTATTTTGCCTCTGACATAAATATGAATAAGATCCCGTCTTAATCACTTTTTAAACCAGGCTCATTTGTAATGATGTAAGGTAAAGTCAAGGTGTAAAAATAAAACAAGCCACATATTTACTGTGTTTCTGTCACGTTAAGGGTCAGAAGTTGTTTTCAAGAGAAAGCAAGAGTCAAATAATATGTCAAACCCCATCACTTTTTTCATGATTCCACAGTGAAGTTTCACTGGATCAAAATCAAAATCATCTTATCCACCTTGGCCTACAAAGACAAATAGCATGTGATTAAAAAAAAGTAATGCATTAATTTCAGACCTTATTTCATCCATTAACTAGTTCATACTGATAACAGCAGTTATTTTACATCAAAATGTTTTAATCTGTTGACTTATTATTAATATTGTAGAAGAAAAAAAGAAACTCCATTATTTCAAACTGTCGAAAACAGGGAGTAGAGTTAAAGGCTCATCTGATACTGAACATACTAAGGTAGATAGCTGGTCATGCAACATATGCACTGATAATTGGTTACATTTTGATAGTTGTTATTTTAGAGAAATTATAGAGAATTTTATAAATATCTGAATAAGTCATAGTCTCATATTAAACAACTAGTTCTTTACATTAATCATAAGTAAACAAGGCATTGGTTATTAAACATCACTAAGGTACTGTGCTTTTCCTTGTGATCTACACAAGACCATTTGATTGAGTTTACTCTGCCCCCTTTAACAAAGTAAAGGATAGCGATAATTGCTGTGGCAGCAGCCTACAAAAATCATTAGTCTTTCCATCAGTCTCGCTTCATTTTCCCCATTCTGTCTCGCTCGTTGACCGCTATTGTACTCAATTAAAATTCAGCCATTTGTTTTCTCTTACAATTAGGTTACTTCTGCAAATTTACACTAATTGACTTAACCTATGTAAACCTTAGGCTCCAGCCACTCAAAAGACCTTTCTGTTTGTTTAACACGCAACCTGAACTCTGTGACTTTTAGGTCAACTCTTTCTCCACCCACTGCCTTCCCTTTTCCATCCCTCTCTATTCTTAGACCCTCACACATCAATCAATGGTCCACGTGTTTCAGGGCTGAGACACCTTTCCCTCTCTGGGATTAAAATTGTTAACCACCAGGGGTTTGACCTGCAAGATACATCAAGATTTGGTTTCGATTAGTCCACCGCAGCACTTCCTGGGGGAAGTTTTCCTCTCGGCTCACGGCCCTAAAAATGGCCTGTTGATATCCAATCTACCAACAATGGTCCTCTATGCTCTGGTCAGTCACGTCAACATGTCTCTTCCTGTGCGGACAGGGCCCTTTAAGCTAAGCAGCCGGGGAGTACGGTTCCCAGGAGGTTGAGGAGTGAGAGTTGTGTATAGATTGGAAAGGGTGCTGCCAACAAAGATGAGCCTTTTGCCCTGACACATGACCTGACTACTTCCGGGTCATGTCGTGATAGCCTTCCTGAAGGTTATTCAGAGTGCCAGCTGTGTTTCACATGACCTCCACATCACATTCCTTAGCAGTAATATCACGAAGCCCTTTTCTTACTCTTACTCTCTCTCTCCCACACACCCTTGTTGTCCACTCACAGCCTGCCTATGTCAAATGTGATCATGCCAGTCCAACCACATTGGCAGAAAGCGTCGATCATTTGCTGTTTGATCATTAGCCTGTGCCGGGGTTAGTGTCATCAGCTGAGTCATGGGGGTTAATGGAGATGATGGCGAGTGCAGGGGTCTCAAACGCAGCACGCTCTTTCTTTGGCCACGCGTGACTAAGGATCATCATCATTAGAGCTGAGGGCAGGCAGTGATGAGCTCATCACCAAGAGATCATGGTGCTCATTTTTCATCTTTACGTGGGGAAATAACTCATGCACGTCCAAGTGTCACAGAGACTGTGAATCAGACTGTGTACATAACGAGGAGGCTTCTTTTGACAGTTTACTTCTTAGAACTACATGGAGTTTATTATTAACATTGCTAGGCAATACAGATTACATTTTTTATTATGATGTAAGTAATTCTATAGGAAACAAACTGTAGTTTATAATAAATAAAGCACTGCCTTTCAGGAACTCAACTAATGTGTTTATAGATCAAATAAAAATGGGGATATTTATTTAAAATTAACCAAACAAATGGAAATGGATTTTAATAAAACACAATGAATCCAAAGGCCTCATATATCTTTACATCTGAAAGAAGAAAAAAGACAAATCTATGTCCGATGTGATTGTTTATAGAAATGATTTACTGATCAGTAGTTTAAGAGAAGATTAATCATGAAATGTTTTGATAGCTGATAACTTGTTTCATTTATTCAGCCAAAATTACATTTACTGGCTATAGCTTCAATGATTTACGTTGTCCTATATCTGATACCTAATCCTTTGGTTTTAGACTGACATATCAATAAGTCATGTTGGGCTCTTAAAAAGTCTTAATGGACAAGTTTGACTAATCTGTGAAACAAATGGTTGTGTGATTTATTGTGGAAATAAACAGCAGATAAACGCATAATGAAAATAATGTTAGTTCCATATAGATAATAAAAAACAAACAGAATTTAGAAAATCTAACTAAAGGTACACATTCAGAAATATAGAACAGATGTTTAAATTGAATTTAAGAGACACATCCAAAAGAATATTATTTAAAAGATATTTAACAACAGATTTTTCTCTGGAAATGATCCTTGACATCAGCTGACTAATAATCTGAAGTACTTGACCAAGGTTGCTCTACCCTTCTCATGTTTGATTGATATACTGTATGTGAGAAACCCTGACAACAGATGCATGTCATCATGTATCATGCCTACTTGTGTCACCAATGATAACATTTTCAGCTACTTTATACTTTGACAAAGCAGTGTTTGTTTGAAAACTTTGTTTCTTCTTACATTAATTGCATTCTTTTATTTAATAGCACCACAATGCATTAAACAACAAAAATGCTAATTCAAAATGTTAATTTCCTCACATTACATTGAATTATACAATTCTACATATAGGCCTACATTAAAATGACCATTTTTTGCAACATATGGGTCAGGTGACCGTTTACCTAAACCTCTAAGTGAACCCATATTCAGAGCTCAAATCTCAGGGGAAACTCAGGGAGTTGTGGCTGTGTGCATAAGGTCGGGCTGAGGGGATTCAAATGGTGTACCAAGGTCCAAGATGGGTTACCACAGCTCTGCTCCCTAAAGCTACGACAGGAAGCAGAGTTAAGTGACTAACAGTCTAATGGACAATCATTATGCTTTCTGGCTCTGTGCACTCTCATTTGTTCTACTAGTGTGAGAACATAGAGCTTGTAGCCCCCCGGCATTAAAAGACAGTGATATCTGCACTTTGTTCATTATGCTGCACAAACGATAGCCCATTTTCCCATTTCTTGGCTTTTATTCTTTTAAATCATCCTCTAGTTGAGCCATTTCCCCGGCCATCCTGCTCTGCTCAGTCTCCAGGTCTCTGCTCTATCTCTTAATTCCCCTCTGACTAGTGGAACTGAATGAATCACTGAAGGCATAAAAAAACTGAATCTACAAAGTTTCCTCTGCACCAAACCTTCATTTAATTTCACTGTCTTTGAAGCGAAAATCCGCTTTCTTTCTGCACGGCAACAATCAATCTGATTTCACTGTGTTTGAAAAGTGAACAAGTGGAGAGGCGGCATTGATAGTGGCAGCTACTCAAAGCATGTTTTTCTTCTAGCACAAGACAACTTCTACTTCCTCTATTGTCTTTCAACGTAAGATAACACACAATATTGTTTGTTACAATAGGCTGACAGCATTCTGTCTTCCCGTCTCTGCACCTGTCCAGTCTGACTCAAATGGGCCAGAATGGATAGAAGAAAGGATGAGGCACAATATGACTGCAATTGTTAAAGTATACTTGAGAGACAGCCAAAAGAGACAGAGCCACCAAACTGGGCCAAAAGGGAGCTCGATGAATGGTGTGTACACCCCGTGTGTGTATTTAAGGGGCAGAAAGGACGGGAGATGTCAACATTTTCCTTCAGAGTGCCCATCTCCATTTGCATAATTTCCTTTCTAAGTGCAACAAAGAAAGAAGATGCTCATACAAAAACCAAAATGACGAGGAGACAATGTCGGCCTGAAGGGTCATTTTGAGGGGGCCGAAATGTCCTAAATCGTGGTTTTATATTTTGTCAGGCTACTTTTGGAAATGCTGTTTTGCCAAACCTCAGTAAGAGCGCTGCTTTGTCTGATTTAAATAGCAAACTACAGCAAACCTGAATAGTTTCCAACTAATCAAAAGTACGAAAGAAAAAGAAAACAATGCCTTTCATTTTACTTGTCAGTGTCCTTTAACTTATCACAAGCCAAAAATAAGCAGCAACAGATAAAGGCACAAAGGACAGTGGACATATTGATTTATGCTCACTATTTCAAAGTTGAGTTTAAGGTGCATAACTTTCTTCAACCAAAGGACATTTTAAAGTGGTAACAACCCAAGCAACTACAGCTTGGATGGACAACTGCATCCAAAGTACAGATGTTCTTGTAGAAAACTTTACAAACCAGGTCAACATATAAAGAGGGAAAATAAAAAAACGGAAATGCAGACATTGTTGATTGCTATACGTTTGCAAAGCTCTGATCGATAAAGGCTCACACACAGCTGGCAGGAGGGCAGGTGTAGGGAGTGAGAGGGCCGATAGGGTGGATGAGCAGGCGAAAAGGCAAAGATGGATGATGGATGGTGTTGATACAGGAGGCAGCAGCTCTGCTTTATCTAGGCAACACAAGCCAGACCTGCCGGGGTGATGGGTTGGCTGTCAGCCCTTTGTTTATGGACCACCACCCGTCTCCTATATGCCCGTGAATCCAAGATCACTCAAAAACATTTACTACCTCACCGCCCTTTGTCTCCCCATCTCTGACTCTCTTCCTTATTCATTTTCTCTCATAACAAATGGTGTTTCGTCTTTGCAAGTTTGATTCAGATTTACAGCCGTACTGCAAGAACTGTGGTAAAGAGTCCATTAAATCTTCACTCCATGGGCTGGCAAATGCGAAAATGTAAATAATACATGATGAAATATAATAATTTGAACTGTTGATAATTAAATGTGTCTTCCAGACATTTGAGGAGGAAAGAGAAGAAAGACAGCAGGGAAGAAATGAGAAAAGACAAGGAGCAAAGGGAAGAAGTGAACCTAATCCAACCATATCCCCACGAGTTGCACGCTTCCAATTAACGACTGGTTGGTTTATCAGTCTCCGACGGGTGATTGCTGTTTTTAATCATTTTCTTTCTCTACACGATTTCTTCCTCTCTATCAGTTCTTCCCACTCTTATCATATAACCCCCTCCTCATGCTGTCTTGCTTCCCACCCCTTCTCTGTTCAGCGCTGCCTTCTTTCATCATGTTTCTCAAGGAGCTGCACGCTCACGCTGTGTCCAGTCTGTTTTTTAAAAGACAAACTTCAATGAGTGAGTTTCATATCTGCCCACAGTTATTCCTCAAGCACAGACACAAAACCTTCCTCAATGAAGCATCAAGCGTCACAAAATACAGAATTTTATACTTTAAACCAATTGTGCATTCGAGAAACAATAAATAGCCTGAGAGACATTCATTCACTGACCAACAGTATTACATATAACATAAAGTTTGGATCTTTGGCACAGAACAACTGAGGCTGTGTTTAGGCCTTTTCTCCTGACTCATCCAGAAACACAGCTGTAGTTTTCTTTAAAAAAAAAATAAAAAAATCAACACCCACTTCCTCTTTCACCTGCCTTTGTTAGTGTGATTGATTTGGAGACCTGAAATGTGCCTGTCACATTGATCGATCTGTCCACTTGACTGGGGGGTTTATCCCTCCGACTGTTGGCATGGTAATAAATGGGGGATTACGGGCGGTTGACGGAGCAGCAGTTATGGCTTCTTTAATTTAGCTGACGTCTCACCCTGACAGAGACTCATAACAAGGTGACACGACGCTGTAATGGTGACGCTCAGTCACCTCTTTGTCGGGCAGAGAACGGGGAGCAGGGGCGGAGGTGTATGATGTGTGTGGATTTTGTCTGTGTGTGTGTAGACGCTCACTGATTCGATGTTGCCTCTCCTCCCCCTGGTCAAGGTGTTATTGAGAGCGAGGCTGTTATCTGTCCATGGGGTCGCCTGCTGCCTCACTAACAGGAGTACACCGTCCCTACCAATCCAAACGCTGAGCAGATTGTCCGGGTGGGTCGTTGCTAGCCACATCCTCCTGGGTGGGCCATAACTCATCTCCAGGCGAGGATTGGGCCTTATCTCAGCCCCCCTCCACAGGCCTGCCCCTCGCTGCTCTTTCTTAGGGAAAAGATTTTCGGGTGCCCCGGTGTGTGAGTTATAGTTGGGGTTAAGGTGACTGAATAGGCCTGTCTGTTCGGGTTGTCGTACTGAATTTATGTCTGTGCGGGTAGAGGAATGTGAAGGTGCGTGTGTGTATTTAAAATAGTGTGTGTATGTTTGTGTAACAGAGATTTATTTACTAAGCAAACAATTTGTGTAACCGCTCATCTTAATGTATCAAATTCCGTGAGGCGAAACACTATTGTCATAAGTTATTTAATCATGTGAAGGGCACCGTTACAGTTGCATCTGAGCCCCCTCCTTCCACAAGCACACACACACTCCCCTCCACCCGCATACCCCATCCACGCTGCCTTTCTCTGTCATCTCGGCCTATCAATCAAAAATGTATTAAGTCCGGAGTCAGGGCCGATCAAAGGCAGAATTCCTGGGAGGAGAGTAGATAAGGCCTATCTCATTAATAAGTGCTTTACCATCGCAGGGGCCCGAGCGCCTCGCCACACCCTGCCTGCCTCTCTTTGATATCTAATTATCCATCCGTTTCATTCTGTCAGAGAGGGAGGAGAGGGAAGACTCATAGTGTCATCACAATCAAATACTGTTGCGCGTGTGTCTGCCCGTATCAGTATCTGGGCAAGGGGCTGCACCAAAACATTACGACGAGAAGTGAACCCAAATGTGCAGAGATTGGCACATGTAAACAAATGCAAATAAGATGTTCATGCAGAGGGCACTGGGCCCACGTTTGTATGGCATCCCTCCGCCTAAAACGCTGTCATGCTTTTAGTGTGAGCCTGAGACGGAGAGGGGGATCTATTTAAAAAATTGTAACACTAACAGCCAACTGCTGCTGAGACTCACTGGCGGCTTACAATGTACCTTTTAACAGTCTGTAGGAGCAACGCGCTCTAAGAGTGCTACAAAGAGCTCAAGACGGATAAGACAGCAATGGATGAGGCAAGGAACAAGATATTAAAAAATCAAGGTAAGACATCGAGGAAGGGAGAAAATGGAAGGAGTGCAAGGGTTAAGAGGATTTTTAAGAAACGCTGGGTAAAGACTGATGAACAAAAGAAGAAGAAGAAATGAAGAAGGACGGGAGAGTCAGACAGGAGAAATGAGAGAATGGGAAATGGGAGGGAGAGAAAGAGCAGGGCATTCTTTTCCCTTCTCTCCTTGGTTTTCTGTAAGAGTAGCTCAGGAAGATAAGGCTAAAAGGTCCGTCAGTCTGTTGAGGAACAATCCATTCTGTGTCTCTCCCCCTTTTTCTCTCTCTCTCTCAAGATACTGCCTTTCTCTCTGTCTAATGGCACAACTCAGATTTCTAGTGATGCCTCTTGTGATATGGCTCATCTCTGGTGGCATGGTTTACTGACATCACTTGTCCAATACACTCTCATCCCATAAAAAGCAAACCAGCCCCAAGTTCCTGCAACAGTACCATTCTGCAAACACGTTAGACTATTTCTCTTGAGAACAAACCTTCGGTGAAGCTAATATTCAAACCAGTGTCATTTATTGATACAAAGAAAGGCTATTCAAAGCTACAATAAAGGGCTGAAGTAATGTCTTCATTTAACCGAGCTGTTCAAATCCTCATCCCTAATCACTCAAAGCAGAGCTCCAAGACAAACACAAACCATGGAGGATTTTTGAAGAACAAAACGGACACAAAACACAGGCCCATGTGCCTTAGAAAGACTCCAAAGTCTGCCTCCCCATCCCGTGTCCTCTTTAAAGAGACCTTCATCTCAGCGTCCCTGCTACGAAGAGACTTTCTTCAAAAGGGGAGGGAGGTGTGTCAAAGACAGGGTCACAATGTTTACACAGGCGACTTTTAATCCAATCACAGCATCCCCCTGCTTTTATTTCCTGTTTCATGGGATTAAAATGACATAAAACATAAAACAAAAACAAAAATTAATTTATGGCTGAATAACATTTTTTCCTTTTTTACAGGGACGGGTTTAAAGCCCAAGAGAGAATCTACAAAGGCAATAATTAAAGTCAAAGAAACTAATTAGTTTCTGAGACTGAACATTTTATTACATTTCTAAAGTAATTTAGATGTAATTGCAGCAAACAATGTCTGACAATCGTTGCATAGTACTGAAAAAGACTTTACAAAGTCTCAGCTCTTTCTTTTCAAAAGAAGTCCACATCCCTCATCTGAAGTTAAGACGACTGTTAATCAGTTAATCAACCAAAGAATCATCGACGAATACACAGACTCACTTTTTTGACTCATTTATGGTACCTTACGCTCTCTCTGTGTGTCTGTCTCTGACCTGTTGTGGAGCTGCCCGAGGCTTTGAATAACTGTCTGGTGCCACGCTGCTTTACCGCAAGGCCTTGTGGAAGATGAAGAAGAGGTCAGCAGAGGTTTGTGGTGTGTGTGTGTGTGTGTGTGTGTGTGTGTGTGTGTGTGTGTGTGTGTGTGTGTGTGTGTGTGTGTGTGTGTGTAGGGGTATGCCCTCGCCTTGCCAATAGACTTGGACATACAGATACAAGGAAAGGCAGAGAAATGGGATAAATGTGTCAATGGATAGACATAGGAACGGGTGAAAAGAGTGTGAGTGTGATGCAGCCAGGGGATCCAGAAAATTACACGGAGGCAGAAAATCATGTGAAATGGTACGTCTGTTCTTCTTTTTTCCATCCAATGACAAATTGACTATAAGCAAACAAATCTTTATCCCTTTTTTTTTTTTATCTATGCTAGTACCTTATCAAATTTGAATCCACTTCTTCTTCAGCTTGATTGCAGCCTTAAGTCTACCTCCTTTACTAGAGCACATGCTGGCCCTGCATCACTACTGGGTGTCAGAGAGCCCCTCAGACCAACAAGCAGATGAAAGAGAGGTCAGCCCGCTGAGACGAACTCTTTCTAGGGCTGACCAGGGCTAGAGGGGCTATCTGCCTGGGTGGCACTGCCTACACCTCTGAGCGTACAGGTCTGGTTGTGATTTGGTTCAGTGGAACGCTAGCAGAGACTTCTTTCGTTTTCTTTTTTGTTCCCAGGATGCCTTGGCTAACGTGGCTTAGGAAGGGGTGACGGAGAGGTCAGGGGGGCTCCAGTCGACTGTGCCCTGAAGGTGATTCCTGGGGAGGGATAGCAAAGAGGTAGATTGGAGGGGTGGGGGGGTTGTCCCTCAGGAGCTTTGCCCCTCCCAAATCAAAACAAACAAACAGAGTGGTCCTCTCTGATCTAATCTGGCTGGACCAAAGCCCTCCAAACAGACCGCCTGAAGCAGCTACTGGACTGCAACTTGTCCTGTCCCTTAAAGAGGTTTAAAAGTAGTGAAACTACAACTTCACACACCGAACACAACATCTTTTCACTCTGAGGTACGAGTAATAATGGAACAAAACTTATTTACATTAAAATATTTCATAAACTACTGGGTAATGACATATTTCCTAGCTTTGAACTTGTGTTGATTAAGAATAACACATACATTAAGCTTAACTACAGATAAAAATAAAAAAAACTAGAACTAACAATCACTGTAATGACGTTCAAGATACATTTACTGACATTCAGTTGCACAAACTGCCGGGAACAGTATTTATTAGGCCACTGCATGGGAAAGCAAACATGTTTGGCCCTTTGAATTCTCACCCTAAACATTTCTTCTGTTTCTGTGTTTTGAAACTTTGCTATGGTTTAGACAGTAGACTAAACTTCTCACTGGTTGTTACCCCAACACAATGCTAAACAAACTCCTCTTCCTCGGTGGTGTACCCACCAATTGCAGTGCAGCATTCCATCAGCTGACCAGTGAGTGAAGATGAGGGTGAGATTAGCCCAATCAGGGGTCAGGCTAAGGTTATCACAACCACTCCAAAACTAAAACAGATGGAGAACAGAGTGCAGCAAAATTCAACATCTACTGTCGAACTCATATCTTTAGGCCATGTATTCTCCTGCTCCACTGGACTGGAAGAATGTCCGACTTAGTTTTGAATTCATCGGTCATGTTTTTAAACAAAATGGAGTGCGGATCAGCACGTCTGAGGTGGATGATTGGACACATGATAAGACATGTAAATCCTACAGTGGTTCAACTGTCTGTTTCTTTCTTTCCTTTATTCTTCCATGTTTTTTCAGTTCTTCATCACACAGATACACAATTGCACTGAAGATAACTATAACAACTAAAAAGAAGCTTACTTTCTTTTTAACAAGAAGTGACTGAGATCACACAAATCAATAGTAGGGGCTTTAATCTAGAAAATTTCCCATGCAAACAAATGCAAATAGAAGTATTTGTTGTGGCTGTAAGGGTTTATGATTACTAGAGCAATGTCTTGTTTAAGTATCAGTCAAACCTTTACTCAGAACATTCTTAAACTGGACTCTTGAGAGTCTACATAAAAAGTAGTTTGCCCCAACCATCAATCATGTCTATTTTTGCAAATGTAATTGCTCATTTTCTTCATTATCTCTCCATCTGGAATTCAACTCTCTGCCGTGATAAACAGAAGGCCCATCTCAATCTCTGACTCCTTCCTTCTCTCTAACTCCTGGCACCTAGATGAGATGTAATCGTGATTAACAGTGCCATGACATGGGGACACAAGTCTTAAGACATGACGGAAAAACAAACAAAACAAAACGATGAGATAAAATGCTGAAAATGTGTACAACATCTTATCACAGATGCTAATTGTTTCCGTGTGGGAGGGGAGGGTGGTCGTGCAGAGGAGTGGTGCACGTGAGGGAGCAAGAGAGGAACTTGAGAATATCCTCCCTGTGCGTTTGGCCTGCGCCTGACTTCAGAGCTAAGCCCTCTCTCAAGAGAAGGTCAACACCAGGTTCAACTTTTCACCTCGGCAGCCAGAGAGAACACACTAAATACCAAGGATTACACTGCAGTGCGCTGCAATATGGCCTGGCCTTCACTGCATCTCAGCACAGACCTACACAAAATTCAACAATACATTTTCAATGAAAACAAGTGTCACAAAACGTCTGTTCCAAGAGGGCGACTCACACTTGGTGTACATAATATATAGAGAATAGGGTGCATTTGTTTTCAAGGCAACAACAAGGAAATATTATATTTCTGACTCAAAAATATCCATAATAACTGCAGAAGCTTTGCAAAATCCTTAGAAAAACCATTATATTCCAAACATGAAGCCTACATTGGTTAATTCAGAATACTAATAAATTACATTTTGATTACTAATTATTTACAAAAAAAAAGCAGCACATTGGAGGCAAAGCAAAACCCCAATGTAAACCTCAAAGTCCTGAGTGTGCCAAGCACAGGGGCAGGGATACAATGACTCTACTTCTCACTTTTGGAGATCATTTTAACTGGTTATATATAATATATATATTCGTAAATACAGTATGTTGGTGTGTGTACACATTTTGCATGTGTGGTTATGGCAATGTCAGATTCGGTCAGGTGTAACAGAACAGATAGACAGACAGGCAGGCAGGCGGCCGGCTGGCGTCAGTGGCCACACGCCTGTCACGACACACCACACGCCGGAGAGCCACATACCGCAGCACCCACACGGCAAACACACAATGAATACTCAGTCCCAAGCATCACGCACCAGCGGCAACAGCAATGTGAAATATTCACACAGGGACAAAAGGTAGAGAGACGGGCGAGGGAGGGGTAAGACCTGGGAGGTGAGGTTGAGAGGGGGTTAAAGAAAGTGGCATTAAAATGGACAGACTGACATGAAATAAGAACTCGTGACAAACTTAAGTATTCAGACAAATGTCTAACTGCACATTTGCCAGAGTTGTTTTTACTTGAAATGAATAAGGTGCTGTTACTAAATGCAACATTAGTTTTGAGATGCTAATTTTTACAAAATAATCTTTCAAATAATCTGTTACACAGCCTCCATTCTTGAATCACTTCAAAACAATGTTCATTTTCTGCACACTTTTGGAAGTAATTATAACTAGCACTGGAACTACTAGTCCATTTAGTCAACCTACAGTCGACTGTCAATCATTCATCTTAATGATATAGTAATTATTTAATCATGTAAAAAAAAAATCTAAATTCTCAGATGTAAGGACTGCTTGCTGTATTTCTTTTTCATGATGGAAAATGTAATGTCTTCTGTTACTGAATGTTCGGCAAAGTAATACGTTTTAAAAATATCTATTTGGGCTCGGGAAACTTTTTGAGGACACTTATTCCCGTTTTTTAACATTTTAAAAGATAAAGTTGCATGGCTCGTTTAACAAAATACAGAGATTAATAGATATTAAGTTTAGTAAACTGCAACACCTATCACAACTCAAATTATGTTGATTAAATCTGTGAAGAGAAATTATTTCTGATCAAAAAACTACTTTTACAACAGTAATAAAATAAAAAAACAAAATGTTTATTTGCTTTAGATGAACTGGAAAACTGGAATAATCCTTGCAAAAACTCTTAACCAATCGTAGTCAAACCTGACAGGGCCGCAGTTTAGAGACACTGCAGATTTTTCACAGCTCTCTCACACCCTCTGGTGGCGCATCCGGTGATCTACACTTAACTAATAGCCTTTGCCTCACGTCTACCTTATTAAACCTGTCTCTGGCTCAGTCTGACCTGATGTTTCTAACCTTTTGGGGATTTGGGGGATGAACAGAGAAGATATTAATGTCAGCCATGTGTGAAGAAGTCGCTTTAGCAATTCTTACAACTAGGGCCGAATGGAGTAGTGGGGCCCTCTCGAGCTATTGCTGACACCCTGAGCCCTGCACATCTGGTGCTAATCAGCAAAGCTTACACAAACACACACATACACACACGTACAAAGAAACAGACACTCATGGACAAACACTTCTGCAAAGAAACCCTTTAGAAAATCCCTCTCAACTCCTGAACTTCCGACATGACTGGGGTCAACACACTTGCCCTGGTTCTATTAGTGCACACACCGCACAGCCATGTAATAGGAGCTGGTGAGTTGTAAAAGTACAACCTGCTCTCTCTTTCTCTCTCCCTCTCTCTTTCTCACACTCACACTCACACACACACACACACACACACACACACACACACACAGTTGGGACTCACTGAATTGGAGCAATTTAAGCACATAACTAACTATGTATACAAAAACACAGACATTCAAATGAGTTGTATAAAAGAGTGGCAAGTCAGAGCAAAATGTGTTATTCGCTGTAAATGTTAACAAAATCAAAAATATACATCGATCACTACAACACAATCAGTGTCTATGGTGAAGACCAAACGTCCTCTACCTAACGTAAAAGCTTTCCACTTTGAGATAAACAAAAGTAAACAATTCAAATAGAATTCAGTGATTTGAATAAAAAAGGTAAAAACCAAAATAGACATATCATTATTTCATCAGATCTAAACTATTTTAAATGTCCCACAGGTACATTTTGTCACAGTTCGGAAGAGAACAGGGGTTGATAAGGAAATGTATTAACGCTAAACTCTATTATTTAATATTGTAGCAGGGTATTTTCATGCCCGCTCAATGTCAAGGCTAATTGAAAATTGAACGGAATGCAACCATCAGTTGTTATTACCAATACTTCTTAAATTTTGTTTGTTAAAAATTCTAGTGTGAAAAAATATCCACCAGCTACAGTCAGTGTATAGCCCAGCACAGTCCAGATGACATCTAATCAGTAAAACTAGAGAAATCCCCTGTGTAGGTCTACCACACCTGTGTAGGTGTTCTAAGTCTTTAATGGAGGTGTTATATCAAGACACACATCTGCAGATTGATTATTGTTTGTTGTAAACATAAAATTACTAAAACTTTTTATTGTTATGTTTTCTGGAAAACCAATACAATGTTTTCTTTGTTTCTTTATGTTTGTTTCTTCTTTTTTCTTTTTATTTTTTTAAACATGTTACAAGAATGAATACAATTCTGCCGCACTACTAAGGTTTTATGAGTATTGACACAGATAGGCCTACCAATGAAGTCATTTTGTGCTGAAATGATTGCACCCTTTAATATGCTGCTGTATAGTAGTTCTAACACATTAAAGGCTTTGTACTATTTAATATAGTATTATATAACGTTAATGGAGAGTGAGCTGTTGGTGAACTGATCTGGGAGACAAAGACATTTTACATACCTCCGTCCAAACCTTTATTTGAGAGAAGTTCATTATAAAGCTATGCTGAGTCAGTCTCGCGTCACCTCACCTGCTCCTGTTTCTTCAAGAGCAGGTGATTCATTGGGAGGTATCCTGTCAAAAACAGCATGTCAAAACATAGTGTAGCTTTTAAATGTTCTACACGCTTACACGGTACTAAATGCAGCATTGTTGGTAAATACTCAATTACAATTCTGGACAAGTTTAAAGCATTTGCGGGCTTACATTAGCTTAGCTAGGTTGGTTTAGGCTCGGCACGTTGTTTTTTTCCAAGCAATTTTGGCTAGCGCTAGTGTTTCATTGAATATGATGAAGTTTACACGATGGACATTTCCCTAGTTCCCTGGTAAGTATCCTTGTGGTCTTAACATTTGTAAAACTGAAGAACACGGATTGTTAATACGTCCCATGAGCCACAAATCTCACCTTTGTGTTGCTTAGCAACTACTGCTTTCTAGAGCGGTATCTTCTTTTAATGGGTTTTAGGCGCAACAAGCCATAAAGAGCTCACTGCTGCCCCCTGTGGCCATAGAACTGTGAACACGTCCCCCTGAAACCGGCGTTTATGAACTAAACCAAATGGAAACAGGCTCAACCGGGCCCAACACATACATGTAAAATGTGAAGCAGCAAAAACATAGCAATATAAAAATATTGAATCATAGTAGAAGCTCTCCATTTAAAAATAATGTTAAAGAGGTTATATGTAACTTTTTAAATGTATAAATCGTTTTTTATCGCCCATTAATAAGAGAACGGAAACTGATGTGAAAAAGTAGATGTTCACTGTCTATCTGTGTTGCCTGTATAAAATTTTTCCCTGGGTCGTATTTTCCGCGAAAGCTCCAGGAAGTGACATTTTATGCACGTTCTCAACGTCCTCCTCACTCCGCTCCGCTTACAGAGATTAGTACAAACTCATCACACACTCCTGTTCTTCACCTCCACAGCCAGAGGCCATCTTCCACACACTTCTATCCGCCCTAAGAGCTCTCAGAGGCGGACAAACTCATCACACACTCCTGCTCTCAGTCAGTGCCTGCAGAGACTGTCGTTTGTAGGATGGAGAATGAATACAGACACACAGACTCCTTCACAGACTTTCACATGTGTATGACCACTTACCTCCTCTGTAAACATTATGCCGGTAAATATCCAGTGTTTCGCGGCCAATGATGATGCTCGTTTGAGTATGTATGAGCCATAGACTGTACGTATGACAAGCACGCGAGGGAGAGCGAGCAACAGGTTACTGGTGCAGTTTGCCTAACAGCCATGCAGTATCACTACAAACGCAGTATTTTTGAAAGTTACATCTAGGCCCTTTAATGAACGGTATACCTCCATCCTTTATCCTCGGCTTTCAGTATGTTCTTCTGAATTTTATGTGGCGTAGGCCTATAGTAAATCAAGTACAAGCTGTTCTTGTGTCAATCACTTTCATATTGACTTGTCTATAATATAGTATATTTCTGAATGGTAAAACATTAAAAGCAACTTGATGAATGCATCTGTGTCCGATCGGACTAAGCTGCACTTACTGACGTTGTTTCCTCCTTTCTAGATCCTTGTGTTGTAGGCCTACTTACTCTCTAATCTACGTCACTTTGGAGGTGTCTGCGCCAAATTAATTGTAGAAATGTAGAATATTCTACAGAAGCTTTTGAACCCTTTGTTATCCCCAATTATTTGTGGTTAAGATGAGGAAATCTACAGCTAAGCTAAGTAAAGATTTACTCTGACTTCAAGTTAAACGTTTTTTTTTAGTTCTGATTAAGTGGTTTTGCTTCATATGTCAATCAAGCCAATAACTTGGACTACTGTATATTTCTTATATTCCAGGAACAAATTTCTTCTCTCAAATATTTAAATTATGTGGGTTTAAATGGCTGCTTTTGTTTTGCCTTGAAACTTATTTTATAGTACAGTGTGTGGATATTTTTCTGCACACGTCATTGTAGAGACTGCTCAATTCTGGAAAGGAACACCTCAGTGAAAAAGTGTATGTATGCAAACCAGTAATACTTATTTTCTTCTGATAAATGATTCATATCTTACCTGCCATGACAAGTTAAAAGATCTCTCAAAGTTTAACCAATTGCACTCAGAATACGACCACATACAACCATGTACAAATATGTGTGATACTGATTTAATATGACAAGAGGATACTTCAGGTAGTGAAAATAATGACTATAAAAAAGTTATTTTGGTCAAATCAGAACAAAAAGCAGTTTTTGAGACAACAGTAGCTGGTGAATAAATCTGCAGATGATATTTTTCGTGCGTTAGTGACAAATGCAAAAGCAGTCAGAATTTTGTATTATTGTCTAAAGCAGATTTAGAGTTCAAACTTTAGAGTTCAAACTTTACAGTGCCAACTTTACATCACAATAACCAGAGACAAGAACAAAAACACTACATTTTAAAATTTGACACTAATTGTATATGATGATATGTAAAGATAATATATCATGAACCATATTGCCATAAAAATATTAATAACAGAAATCGGTTTGCTGTTTTATGAATCGTTTACAGGAAACTCATCAGACTGTGATTTTGACACCGACCTGAAAGTTTTACTCATCATACAATTTAAGTTGTTGGCAAATTTGTATAAACCTCTTAAAGGAAGCATATGCTATATTTTACGCAGAAATACAGCAGAAATCAAGTATATCTGTTAATGTCTCTCTTAGTCATGACTGTCTATGAGTGACAAGCCTGAGTCCCACCAGCTGTTCTTTTGTCGGGCCGTGTTTACATCATGTTTACATGGACTGTACATGGAGTATCAAACCTGTTTTAGTCAAGGACTAAAGTAAAGGCCACTGGGCAATTGCAGCTCGAGCAAAGGACAATTTTGTCCGCCGCTTGTGCTTGTACAATTATGGTGCGTCCTAATTGATAACTCCTTTGTGCAAAGGTGAGTGGAGAGTGGTAGAAGCTGTGCCGGTGGAGAAGAGCGGAGGCTTCAGAACAGCGGAGGTGTCTCCAAACAGCAGTTTCTTTAGGTTTAATGCTGGTGCTAAAGGGCAACATCTACTGAATCAAAAAGTTGCACATTCTTCCTTTAATAAAACAATTAACATTGTGTTGTCGCTTTCATAAAGCAGAACACGTTGCCAGAAAAATATCCATGTTTAACAACGTGTTAGCTTATGAGCTTTAAAGACAACAATTCAGGTCTGCAAATTGTTCCTGAAAAGCATTTTTGGGTTTTGCCATTAAATGAAGATGCTCTTATCCTGTATAAATGTTGTTGTCTGAAGAAGTATAATTTGTGAAGCTATACTGCGTGACTCAGAAATCTGTCTCAATACACAAAACTCCCTCTGTGATTAAGTGGCCCTTCTACAAGGCCACTTGGATATTGAATTTTCAAAAATTCAAAAAGTAGTCTTAGAAAGCCCTGACACAATGTATTCTGAGGCTTTTCCATCGATGAGGCCTGTTCCATCATTGTCAACAAACCAGCAAGGAATACTTTCCCCATTCTTTAGATCCCTGCTGAAGTCCATCTGCCAGTGTCTGAGCAAGAGATGAAAAAAACAATAAGGTCATGCTCTTTTACCACTCATGCATTATGTGTAAATGTTGTGTGTTTTTATAATGTATGTATGTGTGTCTTTGTACCTGGTCACGTTGAGTGTTTGGCCCTTCACAAACATGGTGGCATACATATGTTCCTGAAGCTCATCTGAATGCATGTCTGTTATCTCAAACCCAACTCCATGGTAGAACTGACCTGTAGGGAAAAAACATATATGGTCTTTTGATTCATCTAAAAATATTGACCAGGCAAACATAAAATAAGGACACAATCATCACATTATGATATGAAACCTCTCAGTTTTCTACCTAGCAGACCATGCACTGAGGAAGACAAGTGGTGGCTGTCTATGGTGTAGAAACCCAGGAAGTCTTGTTGGTCGTGGCGTCTCTTCCAAACCTTTGTGTGTCTAATGATCATAAATTTAATGGAGTGCCTCAGCGTCACTGACAAACTGGAGTTTTTGGACAACCTGAGGTGAAAACTGGAAGAGAAACAAAAAGTTGTAACCAATAGTAAACAGCAAGTGACTATTTTATTTACATGGTCATGGGTTTGATTCAATGAGTTTTTCGGGGCACTATTCTGGAGAGTTGTCTGGGATTCTAAGAACAGAACTTTGTTTTGGGTTGTTACAACAGGAACTATATATAAACATAAATAAATAAAAATATTATTGGAAGCATTTTTATCACTGAAATTAAAAAAATTTGATTATAATTTTTTGTTTCAGTTTTCAACTAAAAATAATGTTTGTGAAACATTGTCACTCACTCAGTTTCTTTGATTGAGGCTGAATCAGACCACAGCAGCTGGATCTTGTTGCCATGGTGAAACACTGAGATGTCCTGAGTGCTCACCTCCAGCCTCACCCTCAGCTTCTGGTGAATGATACCAAAACGGCCAAAGTAGGTGTTGATTTTTCCATCTGGAGAAACTTTCTTCTTGCCGATAATTTGTCCATTGATCACAAAACCTGGAAAGATAAGACATGCTTCAGCTTGTTGTGCTCTGTTTAATAAAAACAAAAACCAAACCCAAACCTGGGTGAAAAAAGTCATGGCTGACCTGATTCTGGGTCTCTGACCAGGTTGAAAATGGTTCCTGGCTTGTCGTTGATGTTGAAGCACAGAACATCGTTTCTGTCTGGGAGCTCGATCATGAAATGAGGATCCCCGTCCACTGAAAAAAATCAACATTACAAAACCATGCCAGAAAGAAAGCATTCATATAGTAACAGTCCAACTCAGTAAAACAGATGTGTTAATATGATGTTTGTAACACTCTTGGTTACTCTGACTTGTACTTAAATCAAATGTTCTCAATCAAATAACAAATGTCCTGGTAGGTAATAAAAAGAAGTGAATAAAAGTGATAAAAAATATTGCAGATTTAAAAAAAAAAATCTGACTTCTGTAGCGATTTAGAAATAAAAAACATATTTAGAATTTCTGTAATTGATGAGTTAAGTCCTTAATAGCGGACGTCCTCTCCGTTTTTACTGGATATCACACAGCCGGGAGTTTGTTTGCTTTTACTACAAGGGTAGTTATTCAGTAAGAGGGATGTTTGACACGTTTACTCCGCTTGAGGGTACATCCTGGAGGGCATGTGCTCACTTTGCTTTAATGGGAGGGCTCTAAGGAGGCCCCTTCACAGCATTTTCTCTATTTGAGGGCAGCTTGATGAGCACTGTAAGTTTGCTCCACTGGAAGGGCAGCACAGATAGAAGAACTGATACTCCATTTACCAACAAAGACTCTTTCAGAACCTTTCAGTAAAAGTGACAGAAATAATGGAGAATTACAGTTCAACTACTGCTGTATGTAAATCTTACCGTCTGATCGGCCACGAGAACTGGAGCCACGGGATTTGGAACCTGTTGTCAAAATAAATAGAGTGTACAAAAAGCTTCACAAGTTGAATCAATTATGAATCAAAAAAAAATCTTATAGAAGATTTAAGAAAAAGTTTCAGTTACAATGAAAGCATTGAAATAATAATTGTTTCAAAATGCTACAATAAAAAGCTTACGAATGAGACTGGAACTCCTGGATGAGGATCCTGTTAACAACAACAATAACAACAAACAACAGAATGAATTAGTTGAGTTGTTGATCAGTGTAGTCTTTTTAAGCACTCAATGAATTTTAAAAGGGGTTTTAAGTAAACTTGATATGTCAATAAAAAAACAGAATGTACAGAATGCCTACCACGAGATTGGCCACTTGAACTTGCTGCATGAGCTGAGGAACCTGTTATCACATATCAAACAATAAAAGCACACTAGTAAGAATTGTTCAGCCCATATCAACTTAAGAAAGTCTGTTGATGAAATGATTTACAGAATCAACTTTGCCCTACCTATGTTCCTCTCTGCTTTCTGTCGCTGATCTGTGGAGCAAACACATCACTAGTTGAATCTCTTCTGTATGTTCTGCTGAATCAGCTGTTTTTTATGTAGATTTGTTAGATATATGGCCCTATGGCATATCACTTTGACTTTTTCTAGTCTTACAAGTAATAATAACACATCAGCTGCTCACTAATAAATTATGACCCAGTATTACCCTCAGTCAGTTTATCAGCGATGAGCAGGCCATCACGTCCATCCTCAGTTTCTGGCTTGGTGACCACCATGGAGGTGAGAGGGGTGACAAAGCTGTATCGAAGGGCCATTTCCAGGGCCTTCGCTGTGGCATTGTCTTTTTCCTGCTGAGTGCCAATATCACTAGAAGACAAGAGAATAAAGAGTGCAATGGTTGTTTAAAAAATGATATAATACAATTCAAATAGTGGACACTGAGAAGTCTGCTCCATAATAAAACGATCTGATTTTCTGTGAACAATCTGCCCCAGGTCATGGAGAGACCTGCTTTACATCTTTGTAAGAAAAAGACAGAATTCATCAATTAACCTGTTCTCCAGTAGCTGCTGGATGGTGAGGTAGGCCCACAAACGCTCTGAGAAATCCCCAAAAATATAGTCCTGCTCTGGGTAGATCACATCAAAGTTGACCACACTGGCCTTACCCTGCACAGAGAAATCCTCCTCAGGCTGGAAAAAAAGTAGAGATGAAGTGACAGACATTATACCAACAGAACACTCAAATGGTTTCCGCTGATGATGAAATTACCGTCTTAAAGCCATGCTAGCAGCTCTGAGGGACTTAAGCAAGGTGGTGCTCTGAGATAAATTCTAACATCAACATGCTAACAATGGTAGAGGTCTGTTGTTTATTAGCTTGTTAGTATGCAAAAAAAATGTAATAGCGCAATGTAAAGTTTTGTAGGAGGCTACTTTGGTACAAATTTACAAAATATAAAGCAAATTGAAATTCTGACAGGATGTTAAAAAGTCGAGGGATCACCAAGGTCAGTTTTGGTTAAACAAAAATGGATAGTTATCTGTTTTCTAACAGTTGATATTTTTTGGCAGGACAAATGTGGAACAACTATGTTTTCTTGCTAATAAAATGATCTGAACTCTGAAACCATAAAAGAGTGTGAAAAGTGCATCTCCAACAGAAACAAAGTTCAATTCATTCCTAATATCAGTCTCGGTATCCATTTGCAGGTCCTGCCTCATTTGATAATAAGTGCATCATCATTTCGATTAGGTAGTCTTTCTTTCATTTTTACTGACATATTCATGTTAATTTCTCACCCCCCTGGCGAACACTTCCACCAAGAAGTTATCTAGGTTGTTGTCTGTCACTCGACCTGTAACTACAATCTCTGAGCCGTTGAATAACTGGCTGTAGTGGTTTTTAGTCAAGGCTTCCACAGCGTTGTCAGGATAATGCAGATCCACGTCCAAGAGCAGAGGGCTGGACACCTCCTCATAGAAACCCTGGAATACATTTAAAAAAGAATTCCCAAATGTCCTTGCACATGGGAACAAAAAACAAAAAAATACGAATCATGCATGGGTATTCAATTTGCAGTAAAACGTTTTTTTTTTTTTAATCTAACCTGAAGTTGGAGTGCTGCATCTGACCCCTCAAAAATTCTCCGGGCCAGTCCTTTATTTTGTCTGCTCATCAGATCAAGGAAGGAGTAACTCACGTCATTGCCAAATCCAAGACAGAACATGGACATTTTCCCCCCAATAGCAGAGTGCACATTCTCCTGAATTTTCTGGAGGTTAGACTCTCCTTCAAACACAAGAACATATAGAAATACATGTGAAATATGTATGTGCAATGCCATGGACTTCCAATGATACAAAGGCAACCTTTAACATTTTTCAAGAGCCTCTCAACCCTTCAGAAACTTTAAAATGATATTGTACATACACAATTAGTAATTGATGAAACTAGGACGAGTAATTAAAGGATAAATCAGTTTTGACTACATCTGACAAAATTATAACCATATTACTGCAATTTTTCCCATTTTTTAAATCATGAAGAGAATTAACACCACTTTAGCAACAAATCCCAAAGTCTTAGCTTCGCCTTGGTCTACAAATAATGACATTTTTCATTGACTGTTGAGAATGAAATGTTAGAATCTTTAAAATCAAGAAAGCTAACCACTGTTTGGCATCCCATCAGTCAGTAAAATGATCATATCCGTGCTCCTTTCTGGCAGGTTCTTCTTTTCTCTTTCTCTCATCAACATTTTTACTGCTGTTAATACAGCATCATTGATATTTGTGGCTGAAAGAAAGATAAACGGGGAGCAGATTTAACATGAACATTTGTTCAGATAACATTAACGGACAGAAAAATCAAGAGACCATTCCTCAACACTTTCTACGAAATATATTTGTTTTTTTTGTTGTCACTCTCATTTTGGTATCTCAGTATGAAGCTGGTTTAGCTTAGCTAGCATCAATACTGACAGTTCAAAGTAACAAATGTCTGAGTTTGGATATGTTCCCAAACTCCAAATAAAAAATAAAAAAAACAATAGTTAGTATCTTTTTAATCTATACAAAAACTAAGGAGTAAAAATGTCAATTGTTGGTTTAATGGGGTGATGTAAGTCTGGAAAAAAGTCAACAAACACACGCACATCAGTTGGTGCTGAGTAATAAAAGGTCTTTGGATCTAAAGCAAAAAGACTTGCAACACTCCCAAAAAATATCACTATTGTTTTTTCACTTAATGCATTTAAAAACACAACGTTTCGAGCCTGACCCGGCTCATCATCAGGTGCTGTCTCCCATGCAGGTTCAGGTGTTGGTTATCAATCACATCATAGAGTCCCACCCGTGGGCGTGGACTACCGAGTAGAACAAATCCAACTTAATTCATGGAAAAAGACCTGCTTTGCTCCAGAAAACTGAAAATACTCAAACCGTATTTATTACACACCTCTACGTACAATATACACAAACACATACGCAAATATATACGCAAATATATTGTTAAAACAGGAGTCCCTAGTGCCAACCTAGGGGAATTTGTCTCTTAGGTTAGGCTCGAAACGGATTAAGTGAATAAACAGTTAGTGCTTTTTTTGCAAGTCGTGATGCAAAGCTATTTGTGCTACTAGCTTAAAACACATAACCATATATGGTATTATTATGATTATAAAGAAGATTTTAATAAATTTGAATTTTAGTCACTGAAAAAGTTGATTCCATTTGTAAACGGTAAATGGACTTGAGCTTTTATATATTTAAACCACAGGTCTCTCCTACCCATTCACACACTGATGGCAGACACTGTTAGGTAAAGTGACCATCAGAAGTAACTAATCCCATTCATACACATTCATACACATTCAAACACCGCTGACGAAGCTGGAGCAACTTGCGGTTAAGTGTCTTGCCCAAGGACACATCGGACATGTGGCTACAGAAGCTGGGGATCAAACCCTCGACCTTCCGATTGAGAGATGACCGACTCTACCAACTGAGCCACAGCCGCCCTTTTTGTAATCTCTTACATCCATCGTCCTTTAGCTTGCTGATGTAGGCGATGGCTTTGGACACATTTTGCTTTGATGCTTTGGTAAGAGAGTCCTTCCAGGTGATAATTTTATCATCAAACACGATGAGAGCAAAGTGGTCCTCCTCACTGAGGTCTTTCAGGATGGCAGCCATAGCATCCCGGGTCTGCAAAGGTTCCCAAATTCTCAAATGAAGGTGTGTCAACAATGATGAGCTCAGTGTGGAGCTAACCTACACAACATATCTCACCTGTTGAATCTTTCTTCCAGACATTGATCCGCTCCTGTCAATCACAAACACCACGTTCTTTGGGACTCTGGGCAGGTCAGGTGGAGCGAAAAAGTGTACTAAGTGTCCGTTCACAATCTGAAGAGAAGTAATTTAATTAAAAGACAAATATGCTCACACAGTACCTAGGAACATTGACACACGCTCAGACAGCAAGAGGAAGGAAAATAGCAACATTTTTCAGCTTTTTGGTTTATGAATAGTGCTGTAGGCCTTTTTCTTTTTAGATTTGGTCAACTAAAGAAGCAGTTTAAAAAATAAAAACAAAAGAAAGAAGAGGCAATGATCCTGCAGGTAATGTTTTTGCTTAATGTAGTGTTACTGGATCTCCCCTTCAGCTGACCTGAACTTGGCCCAGGCTCTTCTCTCGTTTCACGTCGTACTTTATGATAAAATCTCCATCAATGATGGTGCCTTCACATCCTGGACATTGCCTCTGCTGCTCCAGTGTTGGTGAGAAAGAGATGTGTGCCTGAGGGACAAATACATTCATATTAATTGACATCAGTGGACATCATTTATGCTGAAGACTTAAACAGTAGGGGAGAATCTGTGAATCTGCCATTTACCTTTGTGTCTGTGACTGTTTTCTCTACAAGTGAGAGCAGATCATTTGTGAGGAAAGTTGCAGTGGCCTCAACAAAAGCGATGCCCTGGGGCTCATAGATGTTTGTCACAATCTGTCAACACAAAGACACAAAGGCATGAGCACATGTTAACAGAGACAGATAAAAAAGTGGAATCAATGTGTCACTGTCTTGCATTAAATGAAGAATGTGCGACTTTTTGATGCAGTAGATGTCGCCCTTGAGGACAAGCATGAAACCAAAACAAATTGCATGTTTGGATGCACCTCGGCCATACTTAAGCGTCCACTCTCCTTCATCGACGCACCTCAAACCACCCCTCCACTTGCGTTCACACGGAGAAGTTTAGCGCAAGCGGCGAGCCAAATTATCCTTTGCTCAAGCCGCAAGTGCCTGTGGCCGACATTGTTGTATTAGCGAGCTAATGTTAGCACACTTTAGTTAGCTCGTAGCTTCACATTGTATATAAACTGACACGGAATAGCCGTGATCTAAAAACATCCAAATAAGCGGTGAGTAGGCTATGTTATGCTTTTTTACTTTGGTCCTTGACTAAAACAGCTTTTATACGCAAGGAGTGGAGTCGACCGTCCCGTTCATGTAAACCTGATGTAAACACGGCTCCGACAACAACACAGCCAGCGGGACTTGCACTTCTCACTCATTGTCAACAGTCATGACTCAGACAGGCCGTTACATAGGATGTAATTGATTTCTACTATATTCTTGTGTAAAATGTCACAAATTCTTCCTTCCTTCTCACATTTTTTAGCTTCTGCTTGACTCCTATGTGTACTATTCTAAAAACTAAAAGAGTAGAGTGTGTTCAACCTGAAACTCCTGCACTGGTTGGTTGGGGTTAACACGGGTTAAAATCTCATATTGTCCCAAATTCCTCTTGAGGAGCTCCTCGTAGGTCAGAATGAAGGTGACGCTGCTTTTTCCGGCAATGTTGACAGACACCGAAAACTTCTCCATCTTTCTCCCAGAAACCCTGTAATAATGAACACTGATCACTTTGTTTTGATGTTCAAACCACCACCTTTGATTTCCAAACCATTTTCAGTCCAACATACTTGACCAATCCAGCAGTTTGTCCAGAAGAAACAGCTTTCTCATACTCTTTCTTTGCTTTCTCTTTCCCCTTCACTTCCCCAACATACACCTGACCTTCAATTTCCCTGCAAGCACAACAGACAATGTCAGTTGTAATTAATGAAATGGTGCAAGCTAACCATCAGAAGTATTACATTTAGACTGACATGCTAAAGTTGCTGATGAAGGCCGTCTTGGGAAGGTCCATTTCAAAGACGATTTCCTTGGAGGTGTTCCCTTTGTTCAGGGCCTTAGAGGTCATGACGGTGTGAGCAAAACGAGACGTCACAGTGCAGTCCACCTTCACACTGTACACCTCCACCACCTGAAACAATGGACACAGTGTGAAATTTGGCGTTCTTGAGCTGAATGTTTTTTTAAAGGACTTTAACATAACGTGTACTAACATAAAATGCTGTTTAGAGCACATCAACAAGACTGAGAAAAAAAGGGGTGAAAGCACCAGCAGCCTGTTGTGGTGTCTTTTGTGAGCTCTGATCCAGACATCAAAAGGAACTTATCAAATTCACAAGGCGACTATTTTCCTCTCACACTCTGGGTGGAAAGTTCAAATGCTGTTATTTTGTGGTACTCCCTACCACCTCTGAAGATGGTACAGAGGTGGGATCCCTTTATCCCCCCCAATGTGCCTCCGTGACAGTCCCAGTAAAGGCGAGACGTCACAAGGGCGTGAATATTGCGCCTTGAACGAGCAATTTAGGCTACTGCTTCTAATTTAATCAGTTACTGGGAAGACAATGTCCTGTGAGAATGTGGTGGGAAATCAAGCAATGTTTCAAAGTAAAACAACATATTTGATCACCCATTATCTCTTGTTAGACAATAAGCAATGCTTGTATTTAACCACTTCTTAGCTTATATTATGTAAGCTAATTCATTCTGAGGTAACATAATGTTAGTTCCTATTGTATTGTAAAACACTACCTAACATAAAAGCAGTTTCAGCCACTTTCTAACAAACCGTAATACTAAGGGGTTGAATGCTATATCGTTAGCTGTTAGCTGAATGGTTATCAAAAGGTTTTTTAAACTCTATTATGTGGACAAATTTCCTTCATTTTAACTGTTCATTCTTTTAATGTTACTGATAAATCAAGAAGTGTTGAAATTGAAATACTTTGTCAGATACCCTTACTGTGAATGACAAATTGGACTTTAGCAGTATGACATAACAGCATTTTAGACTCCCATACTCCCATTTAGACTCCCATGATGTCAAACGTAAATGGCCGCCCTGTGAATATGGTCAATGTTTTGAAATAAGTTTAATAAAGAGAGGTCACAATTGATGAAACTTTGGCTGTCCTGTTGGCAAATGCAGAAAGGAATGAAATACAGATGGACAAATCACTTCCATTTCCCACTTCCTGTTTATTCTCTCTGGAAAAGAAAAGGGAAAAAAATGTCATGCCTGAGGACACCAGGGAAAGAAGAGCAAAGCAAATGGAAGCATCTGGAAGCAATGAGGTTTATGGAAAATGGGGACTTCATTTTGCAAACAGTAACAATGCCACTACTGTGAGAAACCAGTCCTTTTGACCATGGGCCATGTGTACTCAATTATCAATTTCAGGTTTCATCATCTCCAAATGACACATTAACATGAACTTATAAATGTATTTTCTGCTGGGAGAAGAGTCAAACATCTATTCTGATATAACAATTTAGATATGTCCTTACATTTGCAGGGTTTGTGCTTCTTTTCTGTGTAAAAAAAAAGAAAAGAAAAATACAGTTCATATTTGTCACAATCAAAACAATAATTTTGGAGTATGCAGGGTCGAACAAAAAAACGAGTGTGATATAGGTATAATAGTAAGAATATGCAAAAAATAAGAAGCTTGATGTTGTATAAGCTCAATACCTTTATTGACCTGATGCTGGGGCCCATAGTTTCTTTGGCATCCTGGAACAAAACAGAAGTATTACAGAGGAAAAGTAGTATTTAGGAAATAATGTTCCCCAGTTTCGTGGCAACAATGCCCACTTAATTTGAATTATCTAAGTGCATCCTTTAAGGTTCAGAAAATGTCTTTCATGGTGTTTGTACACTTGCACAAAACATACACAAATGTTAGATTTTTTTTACCCAGATTTGAACCAGATTTTCTCTGTTCTCTTGTGAGTGAATTCATGCAATAATCAGGAAATTTCACCACCAGTGAGCGGACAGTTGGATAATGTTTATGTCACACAACTAGTGCAATCTTTGCACACATAATGAAGCTGCTATACTCTTGCCTTGACTGTCATTAAAGACTCATACTCTGATGCTTAGTCCAACATCTTCAGGATTTTTGCAACAGCTTTTTTATTATGTTATATCTTGCCTCCTGAACTCCACCCACCGCTACCTCCTTCCAACATGGAAACGTTCACGCGGTGAGGGACTTATGAATTAGCAACTCAGGAAGATTTCAAAAGCATTGATGATTTTTTTGGGAAGCATTTCAGGAGTGCATGTGTGAACTCAGCTTTAGAGTAAGTTACTGAGGACTATGAAGCCAGCACAGCAGTGACATGTCTGGAAAGCAGGGTGTGGACCCACAACCAGACCAACAACTAAAAGCAGGCAGAAGACAAGAAGAATGAATGTAAAGGTCACAACACAAACAAGCTGGCAGGAATAAACAGGCAGCAGCAGGCTTGTAGACAAACTGGAGTGTGAACTCAGCTTCATAAGGGGAAGCAGGTATGCAGGTGGCAGAGGCAGAAAATTACAATGTCAGATTTAAGTCATTTGACACAAGTGCAATATGAAATGCTCAAAAGCAAAGTAGTTTTTTTTTTACATGTGCAGATATCAACTGCTCCTTTCTCAAAATTCAGCAACCTAGAGCTGCACATGACAACTGCAGGTAACAAGCAAATAAAGGGCGCGGCACCTGTGGGAACTAAGCAGCCTACAGGTTTCTGTGAGAACTGGAAACTATTCAAGCTCTCACAGTTTAACAAAGCATTTGGGGACAGAAAACAAGGTACACACACCCTCATTTATTTTTTATAACTTTTCACATGCAGCTGCATCAACGTTTAGGACCAAATGTCAGAATCTGCATCTTGTATGAATAATATTTTTATATTTAGACACAAATTAATTAGCACATTTTATTTTGCATTTAACCTGCATGGACACTTTCAGGGTTTTCTGAGGGCTTTAGTCAAATAAAAGAAAAAAGAAGAGTAAAAGAGTATTTGACAGCTGTGAACCTTAATTATTACTTGACATACTGTAAGTTGAGACAAGACTTTTTTTTTTTGTTTTTTTCTGAAACCTGAAAGACTCTAATTTTGAATTGTAATTTGCTTCTGGTGACTTGCTAAGGACACAGGGCTTTATCCAAGGACTGGCCTGGAGTGAGACAGCCACCACTGAGGTCCGAAGGTCCATTCTATCATCCTAAACCGTGATAGCTAGCTCGCCCATGCAGTGAGTCAGAGGGGGGTTTATAAACGAACCGACGCTGGATCAGGAAATCAGACCGTATTTTAAAGGCCACGTGAGTCGCGAAAACAACTACACCTTTGTCAGTAAGTAAACATTTATGAGGGGAAAAAAAACTGAAAAAAAGGCGAGGCAAGCTGCGATGTGAGGAAAAAGAATAGCTTAGTTACTGGATGTAATTCCAGTGCTATGAGTAGCCTATTGCGTAGCCCTCAATGCAGGGGTTCCCAAAATAAGGGCGCCAGAGACTGGGGGGGTGTAGTGTATCGCCACGGACATTGGCACAAGCACTAGTCCTATCCAAACACAGGTGGTAGCCTAACATGAAAGAACAACACAATAGAATACAGTAGCCTAAAAAACATAACATTATTTATAGTCATTTATGGAGGATGAGGAGGTTAGCTAGCCTCACTAACAAGATGACGCCTTTTTCTTTCTATTACATAACTTGGTCCTCTTAAAGGCTTTATATGCGATTTTTCACACTTAAATATAATAGAAATCAAGTATATCCTCTGAAAATAACTGTGAGTCATGACTGTCTACAATGGGTGTAACACCCGAGTGCCACTGTCTGTGATGCTTTCCGAGTTTTCAGAGTCCTATCTTCAGTTTGTTTACATCGCCGGGACGGCGACTGACTCCTCCCATCGCGTATAAAAGTTGTTTAATTGAGGGACTAGAGAAAAGAAGAATAACATACTGTACTCACTGCTTAACTGTGTTTACAGATCACAGTCATTTCATAAATTTACATGCAGTGTGAAGATACGAGCATAATAAAGATCGCTAGCATTAGCATGCTAACACAACAATGCAGCGCAAGTTGTTTTGGTTTCATGCTGGTGCTCAAGGGCGACATCTGCTGGATCAAAAATTTGCATATAAAGCCTTTAAATACATAAAAGGGGGAAGTGTAGAGACTTATTCTGAGGTAATGACACTATGGCTTTCATGTGATAGTCAACAATAAGTTAACATTCTTATGAATATATTTTCTTTCACTGTCTGCTATGAGACCCTCCTAACTACTAAATAACTCCTTTAAAACCAAGCATTTCATGTTTTTTGATTTTAATATACTTGATTAATCCCAGAGGGGAAATTCGGGTTACACTCTGTTATTTATAGGGACATGCTTCTCACACACATAGGCCCGAATCACACACATGCACAAACAGGATCTGTGGACATGCATTGGTGGAGAGATGTCAGAGTGGGACAGAACAAGCTGCTAAGCGGAGAGCGCACCAGAGCAGTTGGGGGTTTGGTGCCTTGCTCAAGGGCACCTTGTTCTCAGGGGGTGCCCTGGCACCTCTCCAGCTACCAGACCAATTTCCATATTATGGTCCGCACCAGGACTTGAACCGGCGACCCTTTGGTTTCCACCCCAAGTCCCTACAGACTGAGTGTTGTGTGCCTGATGCACGCTCTCGTCAACTTGGGTTACCTCCGCACTTTTTTATAAGGAATACTTATTGCTTTTCTCAGCAGACAAAGGACTCTACATAACAGCTCATAAACTGTCAGCTTCACTTGTGTTATACTGGTAAATATGTACAACTAAATAGTGCTTAAATTTACTAGCATTTATGCTTATAAGAATATCCTAAACATGAAACCCATCAATACTGCAGGGGTCTGTATACTGCTATCATTGTAGTGAAACATGATCATTTAAAAGTTCTTATTGAGTATAATAGTTTTGCTTATATTAGTATGGTATTGTAACTGAAAGTCTCTATAATTGTCATTTTTGTTACTGTTTGTGATTCTTCCTTTCTGTCTGTTTTTTTCTTACTCTCCCTCTATCCCGCTTTCTTTTGCTCGTCCAGTTGAGCAGGTGGCTGTTCACCAATGACGCTGGTTCTTCTTGTGCTTTCTGCCTGTTAATTGGACGCTTTCCTGCCCTCTGTCGTCAAGTGCTTCCTCATTGGTCGATTGACTTTGGGTCTCTGTTAATCATGTAATTAAGAGTTAATTTTAGACCTGCTTTATGTAAAGTGTAAAGAGACAATAATTGGCTTTATTAGTATCAATTTATTGACTGACTATGGGTTATCAAAGAAGCCTAAATAGTCATCCTGTTGCCCAATTCAATTCAAACCATTATTTACTATCGAATATTAAAACATATTAAAACAACCAAAGCAATAACAACATCAACAAACACTAATAATCAATTACAAAAACAACTGAGATCATTAAAAACACTTACAATTAATTGTTCATCAACCCAAGTCGTTTTGGTTCCTTGAACTAACCAAACTGTGACTTTTTTTGGTATGGTTTAGGACAATTTTGTTATAATAGTACATGAACTTTGGATTCAAAGGGGACTACAGCAATCTCCTAGGTAAAAAAGAAACAGCCTGGCTGACACTGACAGGCTTTGTACACATCAGATGCAAATCCCTGAAACTTGTTGATGAATCCTAAGTATCAAGTAACTCATACTGATCAAACTTCAGCCATAAAGGCTAAGTTTAAGATGATGCAACTTGTTGGGAATCTATTTAATTGGCTGTTCTCTTTTTTGCACAGCCTTGGTATTCATATGAATGAATAGATTCCCTATGAAGACTTCTTTTATGCCTTATCAGGGAAATCCTTGTTACTGCTACCAGACATGCAAAGAATATCACTTCATGGAAAAGTTTTATGGAAAGAAGCTCTACAACTGCAGATACATTTTAATATAATCTAACTTTTATAAACAGTTTATAGGCTGATGACTAAAGAGACAGCTAACTGTATAAAATAACAAAACAGACATTTGTTTACACCCAGCGTCTTGAACATACCTCTTTAAGAGCATCTCTGGGAAAAACAACCAGTGCTCCATGGGTCTGGGCTGCTAGCCAGGTGCAGATACAAACCAACAGCAACATGAGTCTCCACACAACAGGCAAGCATGAAAAACAGAAGATCCTCTTGCCCAGCATGACTGAAAACAAGTGGGGAGGAAATTCCGGGCATACCCACAAGACTTTCTTTTTCTCCACCCACATTGCAGGGGGAGGGACCCTGTGCTCCTCCAGTGTTTTGTTTATGTTGTAGTCCTTGTATGGTTGATTCCATTCATTTGAATGTGTCTGGGGTGTTTGTGGGCTTAAGAATGATGGGAGATTTCATCATCTCAAATAGGGCTCATCCCGTCCTGACTTGCCTGTGGAGTGCTTTTTTCAGGTGTGCGTGGCGTGTTTACTACATGCAAGAGTGCATGAGTTAAGGTGATATAAACCACTGGATTTTCCCTTTCATGAAAGTATCCATTAGTTCTCCTGAAGCTGAGATGAATGAGGTCGATTAGATCATCCTAAAATGTAAACCATCAATTAAATCAACATGAATGTATTAAGTGTGTATATTTTCTATACTTCTTAAACAATAGTCAGTTTGAACATTTCAGTTGTACTGTGACCAGCAATACATAATTTTTTTTGTCATCACTCTTATCTTTTATTTGGTATCATTTGTATCAGCAGCACTACAGTGGACTTTACATCAATTAGCATGATAAACATCTACTCATCAGGGTTGTACTGCTTGAAAACATTTTATATTCTGTGACCTCCTCACATAATCAAATGTTAAATTCAACAAACTGTTATATATGCAATGCCACAGATACAAGAAAAAAAAGGTTGCAACCATCAGTAACCAGTTTTCTGAGCCTGACCAACACAGCCCAAAGGCACCAACCAAAAGTGCCTCATTCGACTCATTCTCCTCTCAAAGTCTCTAAGCTTGTGCTAGACTCTCGGCCCACCACCTGTCCTCTGGACCCAATACCATCAAGCCTTCTGCAGACAATTTCCTCTCCGCTTAATGCTGCACTTAAGCATATCATCAACTCCTCTCTGTCAACGGGTGTGTTCCCCACCGCATTTAAGCAAGCTCGGGTCACCCCTCTGCTCAAAAAACCCACACTAATCCCAGCCCAGGTTGAAAACTACAGACCGGTTTCTCTTCTGCCCTTTCTGGCAAAAATACTTGAGCGCACAGTCTTTAAGCAAGTCTCTGAGTTCCTATCCAGAAACGATCTGTTTGACCCAAATCAGTCAGGCTTTAAGCGGGGCCACTCTACTGAAACTGCACTACTGTCAGTAACAGAATCGCTACGAGCTGCCAGAGCTGCGGGTCAGTCCTCAGTTCTATTACTGCTAGACCTGTCTGCTGCCTTTGACACAGTCAACCATCAAATCCTCCTATCCACGCTCTCTGAACTTGGCATCTCAGGATCTGCCCTCTGCTGGTTCGTGTCCTACCTCTCTGGGCGATCCTTTAGAGTGTCTTGGAAGGGAGAAGTGTCCAAAGCGCACAGCTTATCCACAGGGGTACCTCAAGGGTCAGTGCTTGATCCCCTTCTCTTCTCCATATACACAAGCTCACTTGGTTCAATAATCCGCTCTCATGGCTTCTCATACCACTGCTATGCTGACGATACCCAGCTCTTCCTGTCATTTCCGCCAGACGATGTTACAGTCTCTGCAAGAATCTCATCATGCCTTGCTGATATCGCTAAATGGATGAATGAACGGCACCTTCAACTCAATCTTTCAAAGACTGAGCTCCTTGTCATCCCAACCACAGATCAATATCCAACTTGGAACAACCAAACTCATGCCCACAAAGTCTGCCCGGAACCTGGGTGTCATGATTGATGACCAGCTAACTTTTAAGGTTCAAGTAGCCTCGATTGCCCGGTCATGTCGATTTGCCCTGTACAACATCAGGAAGATCAGACCTTACTTGTCAGAACCAAGGGGCAACCTCCGGTCTCGAAAAATGAAGCCAATGCGGAAGTACAAAAAACTGCAGTTCCTCGAGGTTCCGCTTGAGACTGGCTGCAGAAGCGTCGGAAGTGCCATAAGCCCACAGCCAAAAAAAGCCTGTTTTTACCACAGGAATTAACATGTTTACAGCCTGGTTCAAAAAACGAGATATATTTGATAAGTTGACGACCCCTTCTCCTCACACTGTGGGGGGGGGGGGGGAGGGGGGGGAATTTTTTTTATAACTCATCGGATTTTATTCTATTAAGGAAAACGGCTATGCCCATATAAGGGTTGTGGCAGATTTGATTGACAGCTCTGCACGCTGCATCTGTCTGTCAGGTCAGCAGGTCAGGAGGCTAACAGCTTGTTCCGTCTGATTTCTCCTCTTTTTTACTTCGTTTGGAGAGTTTGTTTAACACATATCTGACAACATACATGGCTTGCTGTGCGGTTAACAGACCATCCAAGAAGTTGATGCTTCAGTTTTTTTCGGTAAGTGATATAGTAGTGTTATATTTACTGTTTACTCATGTGTCGGTATTTATATTTACGGACCTAGCTTGTTAAGCGTTAGCTTGAAAACCAGTCGGCTAACTGTACTCAGTGTAGTCCATTATTTACAATGGTTTAGAAATGTTTGTTAAGATGTTGTTGTTGAAAATAATGAGTTTATGTGATGTTAGAAGCTAAAGGTTCACCTCGGTGGTTAACAGCAGACTGTAAATATGGTTCTCTGACGTTATGATGAATGTTATACTCCATGTAAATGTCGACATTAAAAAAAAAACTTTGTGTAGTAATTATCCGTCAGTACATAAACTAAACTCAACTGAACCTAATATGCTGTGTAGGTTATAGAGGATGACATTAACGTTACATGGTTGATGTAGTGTCTTAAGATTTGTGCAAGCTGTTACCAAATTAAAAAAAATAATCACTTTGTGTGAGTTCAGAGAAAATTGAATCTGGTTATTAATATAGTTCTTAATCATTACAGATGCTCTTACACAGAATATAGCAGTAGAAATATAAAATATAAATAACATATGGAATGAAAATAAGATATAAAGTACAAGAAATAGTTTGAAGAATACAGCCATGTACCGAGCTCATGTTAATAATAAATGAGTTACTGTATGTTCTGTACTAAAGCACAGAGAGTTGGTTAATGATTTAAATAATTCAGGTAATATTTGTTTCATGTTAAGATGAAGTACTATCCACAATAAACTGCTCAATTTTTCCTCCAAAATCTGAGGCAATTTGATGTGGAATATGCAAGTGAGTGAGAGAGCTGAAAATATCATGATTACAATAAGGTTTATCTTCTTAACTTTGAATAGATGTTGATTACCTGAATACTGTACCTTTGTTGTCTGGGTAGTACACTGTTGAATTTATAAATGTACTCTTACACACAGATGAATACAGAAAAATAGATGAGAACAAAAAAATGATTTAATGAATAACTGATATTTTCTCTCTTTCTTTGCCATCCTGAAGACCCCGCACTAAAAGTCCATATTCTCCTGGATCCATGTCACATGCTCGAGCTTCTTCAGAATGACTTTTCAACAGTCGAAGTTCTGGTGAGAGAAGATGGCCAGCAGATAAGACGGCAGTACATCAACGAGCGCCACAGGCTTCAGAAGAAGGAAGAGGGTTTGCACCTTGGAAGACTGTATTCATGCTTCAGCTGTTCAAATAAAAATAGATCTCCTCCAAACAACTTGCATTCAAACCATTTTCTTCCCATTTTAAAACCATTTGTCCAGTTTAGATGGGAGAAGTTGATATTATGTGATATTGATCTGGGAAGACTACATTTCTAAATCATTTTTAACTGTTCTTATTCACAAGTTATTGATCTTATTTACTCTCCATGTATCTTGATTTAAGAATGGGGCTGTGTTTAAGGGCAACTTTTGCAATGACTCTGTTCCATCCCATTTTCAGAAATTAACTACATTAGTATTTGGTAAAAAAAAATGTCAAAAGAATAAAAAGTTGTGTAAAAGTAGACTTCCTTCCCTAAGCTATTGAGTTGAGCATTAATGCACATTTTAGTCTTGTCAATTCAAATCTGAAATGTATACTCAAAAGTAGAGACAAAGGAGTGCATTTATATAGAAATATTTATTTAATCTGAAAAACCACATTCAAAAAGTCTGTTTTTACAGCAGAGATTAACATGTTTACAGCTTGGTACAAAACAAACAAATAGGTCTGATTAGCTCATGTCTCGATCGACACACTGTACGGGGGTCGTTTGATTTGATGAAGGATAAGAGTTATTCACAATAAGGCGTGTAGCTGACCAGCTTGACAGGCGGTTGCGGTGTAACGGTTTGTCAAGAGGCTTAAAACTCCAGCTCTCAGCCTGTGGGTGACATCACTCAGGCCATCCGGGGGAGACCTCCCTCACAGCGAGTTGTTGAGGAGAAGCAACCGAAGTCCACCCCAGAAGAACCAACAAATACAGATGTTGTTGAGGCTCAGGTTTCTTCCTCTGTCTCTGCAGCTCTCTGGGCACCTCGACGGACAAGTCACCAATAATCCACACTGTGTCTATAGGAGAAATACAAAGGTGTTCAATTAATGCCTCAGACAAGACAAAATGTACAGTTAACTACATGTGACAGCTCAGGGTGTTTTTTTATTAGCCACATCTGCAGGAATAATATTGAACAAGGTAGCTGCAACTCCTAACAATAGATGCCTGTCTTAAACATTATTTTTTCTAATACTTACAGTCTTTGGTGTGAAGCTGACACTGTCCACAGACTCCATGACTTCATGGGGTTCTATAGAAAACAAATGTCTTATAATAAATACTAAATAATTATTTTTCAATTGTCATGTTCACCCACATCACTGTTGACATCAGTAAATATAAGACACAGACATTCCTCTTTTTGTCACAACAGTAACATGAACTGTATGTTTTGTAATATTGATTTCTTCTGGATGTTTTCATTCAGATATGTTTATGCAGATAAACATATTTATTTACAGTCTATGGATAAAACTTTGCAAATGTATTTCTCTGCTAACACTGACAAAGTCTAACTGCTCTGACAAATAACTAATAACCATAGTTGTATATTTAAAAAAGTGTAGGTTTAAGACTTTAATTAAATATTTGGGTTGAATATAATTCGTTTTAACTGTGTTGTAGAAAAGTTAAATGTTAACTTACTGTTTATAGAGTTTTCTCAGGAATAGGGGATGATAGCAGCCTAGCCGTTAGCTATGTTGTCAAGTGGACTGCTAACGTCGCGCTGAATGGGCGGAGTTAAGTCCCGCCGGTCCCGCCTTACTGCTGTTTCTAGGTTGATCCGAAGTTAGGTTGAGACTGCAAATCCAATATGGATGCGGCCCTCGATTGGACTCATTTGCTGCCTATGTAACAGACGGGTCAGGGTTCGTCCAGTAATATTTACAGTCTATGGTCAGAACACGCGACACAGCTCCTGGTACAGGCTCTTGTGATATCACGCATCGACTATTGCAACTCTCTACTGGCAGGTCTTCCTACATACACTATCAAACCTCTGCAAATGATACAAAATGCAGCAGCACAACTGGTCTTCAACCTTCCTAAAAGAGCACATGTCACTCCGCTGTTCATCTCCTTACACTGGCTCCCAGTTACTGCTCGCATCAAATTTAAAACTCTGCTGCTCGCTTACAAAACAGCGACAAAAACGGCTCCTCCTTACTTTAACTCTCTAATCCAGGTCTACACTCCCTCCTGCCCACTTCGCTCTGCCAATGAAAGGCGTCTGATCCAACCTTCACAGCAGGGCCCTAAGTCTCTGACTAGACTCTTCTCCTCTGTTGCCCCCCGGTGGTGGAATGAACTTCCAAACTCCATTCGATCTGTAGAGTCCCTCTGCACCTTTAAGAAAAAGCTAAAGACCCAGCTCTTTCATGAATACCTACTAACTAATGATGATGGTCTCCATATTATTGATGATTATGATGATGGTAATGATGATGGTTTTTGTTTGATGACGATGACTTATAAGATGGTTTCTATACTGATTAGAGCTCTCAAGAACTGCCGTCAATGTTGTGCTTTGCCTCTGGTCACTTCCTGTCAGCACCTGTGTGTCCAATCAGACTCAAAGCTGATCGTTTGCTCTTACTGACATTGTTCCCTTTTTTCTAGATCCTTGCTTGTGTTGTACTTACTCTCTGATGTACGTTGCTTTGGATAAAAGCGTCTGCTAAGTGAATTGTAGAATTGTAGAATTATGTTTTTGAGGTTGAACAAGAAGAAGACCCGAATCAAAGACTGGACAATGATTTCTGGTAGACAGTGATGTATAGCCTGTTCTTAAACAGTTTTAAAAAGGCCTGACACAATGTAGTCTGATGCTTCGCCATCGATGAGGCCTGTTCCATTATTGTGAACGAACCAGCAGGGGACATTGTCTCCTTTCTTCACATCCCTCCTGAAGTCTCTCTGCCAGCCTCTGTGGACACACACACACAGACATTTTACAGTATGTACACTAACAGATATTTCAAGTGCACATTACAAACCAACAGCCATATATGAAATCAGCACACATGTTACATGCTGACTATTCATTTTGGCATGTACCTTGTCACATTGAGCTCCCGTCCTTTCACAAACATGGTGGCATCTGGTTTCTCTGTGACTTCACCTGGACGCAGGTCTGACACCTCATAATTGATCCCATGGTAAAACTGACCTGGAGGATGACAAATTATCAGAGGTAAATATCATTTTGAAGTACATTTATTCTATCCCTAAATGTTCCCTAATGTTAAATAAAATATGATCTTTAAACCAGAAAGTAAACATGTTTATTTCTGCTGCATAATGGGCAGTAATATATAGGTGTATAATAATATAGGTGTTAAACGGGCTCCTTGGCTTTTGCAGCCAGTCTCAAGTGTAAACTCAAGGTGCTGCACTGTTTTTCACATCAGCATTGGCTTCATTTTTCAGCACCAGGGGTTTCTGCTTGGTTAATACACATTGTGAGTTGTTTGGGTCACAATTGATCCAGAGTGTGAATAATGCTTCAACTGTTGGACAGGAAATAAAAAACTGCATAAGATTTTGGTGGTAGCCTCTGCTAAGGGATCGTTGTTCCAGTTTAACATAGATGACCTCTTTAAGACCTCAGTTGTTTTCTTCTTCAAGTTGATATCGTGTTTCTTTTAGGTTTTGATGAAGGCCAAGTTAGGTTAGCCACACATCTATCCGATATGTTTCTGTTCTTTAATCTTACCCCCTGTTATTGTGGGTACATTTCGAGCCCTTTGGTGTAGGATTCTTATAACACCTAATTGATATAGCCTACTGTAAAATTCTGTGTTTAAGACGCACTTATAATACCTATATTTCCTCTAAAAGGTTTGCTGTGTCTCATATCATTAGGACCAATACACCAACATAAAATACTGAGATATGCTCCTTCTTGACCTCAAGTGCACGTGAAGTCCCTGAAGAATGATTCCTCAATTTGATTCCTTAATTGCAAATCAGAGCATAAGATATTGTGCTCAGATATGAAAGGAAATCTGAGACTGTTTATTAAGCTTGCAATTTGGGGTTATTGTATACATATAGTTTTGCATTTAAAGAACCAAATATAGCACATATCCAATAATAACTCTAAAATCAAAGCTAACAGTTAACTCACAGTGTACTGCTGTATGTAAGAAGGAAACAAGAGGCAGTCCCCTCTTTGCTCCCGTGTTTACTGTCTTGATACAGATTTAAAAACTAAAACCAAATCATAACTATTTACAAGGAGATATTAATCCATCTGGTTTCTTTATGTTTGGAGTGGTGGCAGTAAGTTTTAACACAATCTTAAAATACCAAAGTAAAAGAGAAAGTCAATTTCCCATGGTAGAGTTTTCCAGTTGTGGCACCAGTTTGTGTCACTGTTGTGGCCTGACAACCCATTTCAGAGTGTTAGGGTATTTCTGATTACAACTGAACACTATGATCGTTTCCAATATAGTTCCAAAAGACTGAACATAGTAATGGCCAAAGGTGCAAAGGTAGTAGTTGAACCTAAAGCCCTTTCTACTCATGACATGCACTACTTTACATGACCAGACGTTTCCTGGGGGACATGTGCCAATATAAATGTCTGAAGCAGTTTACATTGAACTGACTTTGTCCTGCAGTCCAAATCAAATTGAATAGACTTTGACCTGATGTGTGAACCAGGCAGGTCATTGTCTGGAGCATTAACAGTGTAGTGATGTTGTGGAGGTTGCACACAGTGTTGCTGTTGCTGCTGGAATCAAAAATACACTATACAGAAAGTGAGGGTATTGCTGTATACCCAAGAAGAAATGCTACAGCGAACATTCCCCTATTATCAGTCATTATGATGTAATTCTCTCTAATAACTTAACAAGTTGTACCTAGCAGGCCGTGAACCGAAGATGACAGGAGGTGGGTGTCCAGGGTGTAGAAACCCAGGTAGTTCCTGTGGTACGGGTGCTTCTCCCACACTTTGTGTAGCAGGATGACAAACTTGACTGAATCTTTCAGAGTTACTGTGAGGCTGCGATCCTTGGTCAAGAGAATATCCACACTGGAGGATATGAGGGTGAGGGGAACAAGATGGTAAGCATTTATTCTCAACTGGATTTTTGACTCATGTAGAGGAATAGTTTTCTCTTATTGAATGAGGTAACCATGGGACATGCAGCCACTCACTTGGATCCTTTGAGTGAAGCTGAATCAGACCACCGCAGCTTGACCAGTTGGCCATCCTGAAACACCGAGACGTCCTGAGTGCTCACAATCAGCCTCACCCCCAGAGTCTTGTGGATGATGCCAAAACGCCAAAAGTAGGTGTTAATTTTCCCATCAGGGGGAATCATCTTGTCGCCTATGATCTCGCCATTGACCAAAATACCTGAAGAAACAATAGGGGATTCCGTCACTCACAGCTGGGTGTAATTTTCAGGCACATGAGGAAAAATGTATAAAATCTTGGACTCATGGCTCATGCTCAAAAATGGCTCATGGCTGACCTTGTTTAAGGTCTCTGACCAGGTTGAAAATGGTTCCTGGTTTGTCGTTGATGTTGAAGCACAGTGCGTCTTCTCTGTCTGGGAGCTCAATCATGAAATGAGGATCCCCGTCCACTGCGGGTGACAACAAAGTAAATGGAAGTGATAAACAAAATGAGTAATAGTTTTGTTTTATATGTAGTCTTCGCTCAACATTTTGGCTCCTACATGACAACAAAACTAAGTGTACAGCAATGCAAGCAGCTCTGTGAGCTTGTGCACAGTGGGGCTTTTGGGCTAAATTCAACGTGCTCATAAATGTTAGGAGAGGAGTCAGGGTAATATTAAAGTGAGTGAGATACATCATGTCAGGACAATTTAACAAGTAGTTTAGATAGACTGACAAAACAACTGACTAGAAGAGTAACACAGTTCTTCCTAGAACCATCAAGCCAGCTATGCAAAAAATGACTTACCGAAATAGGAGGGTGTTGACTGATAACTATACGAGTATGCTGGAGGGGCATAATGTCGAAATGGATTCCGTCTTTCTGACTCTTGTCTTTGCTCTGTCAAAATAAACAGATGACAAAAAACAAATGTGTGAATTTAAGCTAAAGTTTTAACTTGAGCACCACCTTCAGGTACCCACAATAGTTGAAAATGAATGCGGTTTGCGAATGTTAGGTTTTGTTTCACACATACTGTAGGTCAAATGGCTGACTCTCTTACCCTCAGTCAGTTTATCAGCAATGAGCGGGCTTTCTGTTCCATCCTCAGTTTCAGGCTTAGTGACCACCATGGAAGTGAGAGGGGTTACGAAGCTATACCGCAGGGACATTTCCAGGGCCTTTGCCGTGGCATTCTCTTTCTCACCAGTGATACCACTCTTACTGAAAGTAGAAAAATATGTGGCTTGGTTGAAATTGGTGAATTAGTTTTGTGTGATCCATTCTTAGCTCTCAGACGATTTGTGGATGCATCTTTGATGAAGGTTTTAAATTATAAAAATTACATACAGATTTCCAATGAAAAAGTTTCAGGTATCAGCTTGAGTGAAATTGCTCAAACTCACCTTTTCTCCAGTAGCTGCTGGATGGTTAGATAGGCCCAAAGACGCTCTGTAAAATCTCCAAAAATGTATTCCTCATCAGGGTACATCACGTCCCAGTCTACAGCACCGGCCTGTCCCTGCACCTTGAAGTCCTCTTCAAACTAAGCAGGAGGGACAAAGAGGACTAATAGTCTCTAAAAACAGATTAATAAACAAACCTCATCTATCACCTCACAATTGTATTGATACAGTTTCTTTGTCCTCACCCCCTGGCCAACCACTTCCACCATGAAGTTGTCAAGGTCGTTGTCCTCCAGTTTTCCGGCCACCACGATCTCGGAGCCGTTAAATAGCTGGTTGAAGTGGTTAGTGGTGAGAAAGTCCACTGCCTCGTCAGGATAACGCAGGTCAACCTCCAAAAGAAGAGGGCTGGACACCTCCTCATAAAAACCCTGCGACAAATCCCCACACACACAATGTATCACCAGTGTTTGTACAAAATGTGTTACAGTATGAGACTGTTCTTTTGTGATGCACTCCGGGCTGCACATTTTTACGTATGAAAGGTTGGTAAACCAGCTAAAATACTCAACTCAACTGGGTTGAGTTGAGTATTTTAGCTTAATCAAAATGTAGTCATGCTATAAATGTAGAAAACTGTGAAGTAATTATAGTCTTGTAAATGTGTTCACAGCCTAAACTTTCCACCTGAAGTTGAAGTGTTGCATCTGATCCCTCATAAATTTTGCGGGCCGATCCCTTGTTTTGTTTGCTCAACGAATCCAGGAAGGTGTAATCCACATCATTTCCAAATCCAAGACAGAACAGAGAAATGTTTCCACCCATAGCAGGGCGCACATTCTCCAGGATCCTAGCGGGGCCTTCAAAATACAAAATAATTCTTACCTAAGTTATATACTTAATTTGATGTTAAACATTAATTACAACAATCAAACGTGCACTCACACAAAATATACCTTACAGTATGTGCACACTCACCCCCATTTGGCATTCCATCAGTCAGTGCAATAACCATATCAATGCTCCTCTCTGGGATCCTTTGCTCCTTTCTGTCGCTGACAAGCATTTTCACACTGTCCAACAATGCATCATGAAAATTGGTTGCTAGATGGTAAACACATAAGAAAATGTAATCAGATCACAGAAATGGTTTTTAAATTGTATTTTGAAGTGAGGACATTATGTATAAAAAGGTTAGTAAGATCATTACATCCTCTGATATCTAGTTGCCTGATAAATGCCATGGCTTCATTCACGTTTTCTTCTGTTGCTTTGGAAAGTGTTGATCTCCAGGGATCGACCTGGCTACCAAACAGGACAATGGCAAAATGGTCCTCCTCATGGATGTCTTTGAGGATGGCCAGCATTGCCTCTCGTGTCTACACAGAGGTCATAAGAAAAACGTGTGCATGTGGACACTAACATTTTATAACTACATTTGCAGTCTGAACAGTCCCCCACCTGGTCAATCTTTCTTCCACTCATTGAAATGCTCCTGTCAATCACAAACACCACATTCTTCGGGACTCTGGGCAGGTGAGGTGGAGCGAAAAAGTGTACAAAGTACCCATTTACAATCTGAAGGGGAAAGAATAATAAAGGGCAGTAATAAACATACTGTAATTTATAGACCTATATGTTCTTGTGCAATTTTACACTTTTTTATAGTATATGTATAGTAATGATAAATAATATTTCAAGTATGGAAGACATTAATTATAAAATGCAACATGAAAAATAAGCAATTATGATGTAAGGAATTCTGCATGATTTAACTGAGGTTTCTTCAGACTGATCGAGAAACATTACCAATTCTGCCTTTGACTATAAATGTGCCAAAATACAGACATTGGAATCATTCTTCCCATTTTTTTAGTTTTTTTAATCTGTTTTTAGTTGTTTGAGTGACAGCATACCTGAATGTCCCCAATGCTGGTCGCTCTGTTTACGTCATATTTGATGACAAAATCTCCATCAATGAAGGTTCCATCACAACCAGGACAACTCCTCTGCTGTTCCATGGTTGGTGAGAAAGAGATGTGTGCCTGACAACATGATACACACAGTCAGCTGAACTCAAATCTTTGGGTCAATAATGTCTTTCATGTAAAAAGGGTGGAAGTCTGATCCACGAACTGCAGGCAAAGCATGAGAAAACTTCCTCCAGGGACCATGTACCTTTTTGTCTGTTACAGTTTTCTCCACCAGAGGGAGCAAATCATTGGTCAGGAAGGTAGCATGGGCATCAAGGAAAGAAATGCCCTGTGGCTCATAGATGTTTGTCACAATCTGTCATACACACAGGCAAAAAGACAGACAGACAGACAGACCATTTGTAAATAGCTCATTTAAAAGATCTGAAAGGACCAAATCACAAGGCCACAGCAGAACAGAATCAGATTCACCTGAAACTCCTGGACCCTCTGTTTGGGTTTAATTTGAGTCAGAATCTCATACTGGCCCAGCTTCCTCTGAAGGAGCTCCTCGTAAGTCAGAACAAAAGTCACATTTTTTTCTGCTGCGATATTGACGGACACAGAAAACTTCTCCATCTTTCTCCCAGAAGCTCTATAATGAAACAGAGAGAGAACAATCATCAAAGATCCACTTCAAAAAACCATGACTAATAAATGTAGACTAGTAACCAGCTTACACCAAACGACTAAGATCAAAGGAGTGTGAAAATCTAAATGGAGATCCACTTTGATTTTCTGTGTGTTTCTTGCTGTGTTTGCTTCATGAATATTTCATCCTCACAGACTCACTTCACCAGTCCAGCAGTTTGTCCAGAGGAAACAGCCTTTTCATACTGCTTCTTGGCTTTCTCTTTCTCCTTCACTTCCCCAACGTACACCTGACCTTCAATTTCCCTGTGAAAGATAGAGAACATAATGTTGCTCTTGAACTCTGCCAACTGTATCATTAAGAGAAATGAGCTTTCAAGCACAAGAGAAGCGGTGATAATATCTGTCTCAAAAAGCAACATGATACAAGCAAACACTGGGTACAGGGTGAAAATTTTAACGTGGCAAACGGACATGCTGAAGTTACTGATGAAGGCGGTCTTGGGCAGCTGCACTTCAAAGAAGATTTCCTGGGAGGTGTTCGCTTTGTTCAGGGCCTTGGAGGTCATGACGGTGTGAGCAAAACGAGACCTCACAGTGCAGTCCACCGTCACGCTGTACACCTCCACCTGGCAGAAAGAGAGGCTGTGTAGGCAAGAGATCCCAAGCATCGTATCCACACACTTTTCTAGATAACTTTAGAGTCGGCTGTTTTTGTGTCATTTCAAAACTGACTTGATAATTGCAGGTGGATTCACCTTAAATACTATCAAATAAGACAACAATAAGAGCTTAAAAAACACGAGTTAAAGATAATTTAGTAACTGGTTCTACTCAGAGAGTGTTTATGTGAATCAGCCTGGGTGCAGCATGTCGAAACACATATGGTGTGTATATTTAAAGTATACTGTGTGTTTGTCAGTCTATTCACTTTACCAACCACTCTGAACAACCATTATCAACTTTTTACTGGGAGTCTATTTTTCTTGTATCCAAGATCTATCTGTGACCAACACAATAATCATGTGTGCCTGAGCTGAGGGCATTTTACATGATTCCTGTTTGCTTCAGTCAGGGTGACGCTATTCCTTCCTGCCTTGATTCCCTCTGCATGCTTTCTGTTTTATTTGAGATCTTCTGGGTAAAAACCAAAGGAAATGAGGAATATTTTTCCAAGGTGGCATCTTATATCTGGCACAGACAGATATTTGACTCTCAGAGTATGACAATGTTTAACCCTAAAATCTCTTTGCTTTAAATACCTTGAATGGACACAGTGGACATTCCTGTTGTCTGTTAGGTCAAATTTTAAATCTTTGCCTAAGCATCTACATGTTTTCATTCATTCTGGGCATTGAGAGAGAAGTAGGTTTGTTGGACCTGAAGGGAGCAACTGATTTCTTGGATTAAAGAACATGGTTATATGTTTGCATATCTTACTTGCAGAAAAAGAATAAACCTATGCTGGCCTAACACTTAACAACTTCTTAAGTGTCGTTTAGTTGAAGCGCTTCCGCTTATAGACAACTAGTGGTGGCCACTGTGTTTCTATCTGTTTATTCTGTCTCATAACCTTTGTCGGTGAAGGCAATGTGTTCGCTCCCTCTCCCGACATAGGTGCGTCCTGTTTGGTTGGCTGGTGTTTTCGCCCGAAGCCGGCTTGTAATTAGCGCATCAGATCACCTTGTTGGAGAGGCTATGTTTCCGCGCTCACTCCAGCATAGGTGTAGTAACTTCTGGTATAGTGTTCCTGCTAGTGCCTGCTCTCTGTATATCAACTGGTTGGTGAAGGCAGTGTTTACGCTTCCCTGCTCCCAGCTCGTTGTTGTGTCCTCAGTCAGTGCTGGCTATTTTGGGCAATCACTGCTGTACTGCCTGTATGGCTACTATACAGCCTGAGGACGGTCATGATTTCTGTCCCTCCTGCCTGGGCCTTGAACACCTGAGAGAGGGCCTGTCTGAGGATCCCTGCATGAACTGCAGCTACATGCCTCGGACCATGAGGGCTGCTCGACTGTCTGAGGTGGAGGAACTTCTGGGGGGGGTGAGCTCGCCAGTTTATTTGTCTCCTCCTCAGCTGACTCCGGCTCAGGGGCCGGTTACGATCCCTCCTGGCCGGTTGAAGCGTAGAGCTGCTGAGACTGTGGGCGCCTCTAACCGGAAGCAGTCCAAGCTTGCATCCAGGGTGGACCAGCTTACGGCAGAGCTTGATCAGATGAAGGCTGCCTTTTTCACAAGGAAGACTGAGGCGAGTAGGGTCAGTGTGGTCCCGCCTGCTCCTCCTGATGCCACTACAGTTATTGAGGAGGACATCCTCTCAATGGCGGCATCTGCCACAGAGTTTCGTGCTGATGTCTAGGGAGTTGGGACGGGTGATGTCCACACTCGTCCAGGCTCGCCGCCAGGTTTGGTTGGCGCAGTCGCCCCTCACTGAGGCAAGCAGGAGGATCCTGCGCAGTGTTCCAGTGGAGCCTGGGGAGCTGTTCGGATCAGCAGCTCTAGAGGCTCTTGAACGGTCTATTCAGGCTAGACAGACCAAGCAGCAGCTCTCTAGTCCCAGCAGGAGCTTGCCTCCCCATGTTAGGCCTAGGAGTACTGTGGTCCCTCCTCAGCGCCGGTTTCAGTCCCCAGCTGGTGCCAGTGGTCACCAGCAACCTCAGCGCCCAGCACAGCATCCTGGCCGTCATGCAGCCGAGGTCCACGATTGCCTGCCCTCCAGGAAGCCTCGGACCTGGGACTCAAATCGCCGCCCCCCCGGAGCCTCTAGACGCCGGGGGGCCAGGCCCTGAGGCCTTGGGGCCGGCTGTCGGCTGTTTTTCCCAGAAGCAGCTCAGCTACTGGGCTGCTTCAACACCAGATGCTTGGGTGGTTTCCACTCTAGCCCAGGGATACAGACTGCAGTTCCGACGCTGGCCCCCAGCCATTGGCTGGGTCAGGATGACCATCATAGGCGACCCGGCAAAAGCCCTTGCTCTCGACCAAGAGCTCTCTACCCTCCTGGTCAAGGGTGCCATCGAGCCGGTAGAACCCGTGGCTCAGCCCGGTGGATACTACTCAACGTTCTTCCTTGTCACAAAGAAGGACGGTGGACTTCGCCCTATTTTAGATCTGCGGGGTCTCAACAGGTTCCTAAAGGTCATGCCATTCCATACGCTCAGCACTGCAGAGGTTCTGACAGCATCTGGTCACTCGGAATCATCGAGTCTCGCAAGAATATTCTGAAGGAACAGATCCGCTGATGACACCGGAAGATATAAACAATGGGATACGATTGTGCTTTGTGAGTAGGGGGAAGTGATAAGATAAAGACCAAGTGGCCGTCAGCCTTCAAGATCAACAAATTTTCTTTCAGCCCAAAGTTAAGGTGCAAAATTAAGCAAATTGGTCGACAAATCTGAGAACTTTATTTATATAAAGCACAAAAAGAACGATATTTCTTTAAGCATGAAAAATGTCACTCGATTTTTTGTCTTGGCTGGTATAAAAATAAGATTTTGAAAGAAAAATGGAACCATTAAAACTGATTTGTTTACCACTTACTCTCACAACTCAAGAGACAGGTGCTGTTGTTAGGGAAGAGTTCAAATCTGGTAAACCTGCATTTAGAAATAGCTTCTAACTGGTTTATCTCTGTAGACAAACAGTTATTATCTTGATTGATTGAGAAACATCTGCTCTGCTGAGGAGGGGTTGCACTACAACAGCAACATAGTCTTCTTGTTGGGTAGCTGTAAACTGAAACTTGACTAGTTTGTTCAGCACAAAGTTTTTAGTTTAAGGCCTTTTGTGTCTTAGTTTGGTGATTTATGGTGTTTACTTTTTCGCCCTCGTTATTGAGCGTGTATCTGTTCGAGCTGCTTCATTACATTGTCCTTGCCCATTTAATGAAGACTTATTAAACCGAACCTGATATTTATCAAATAAAAGAAGATACAACTGGAATATTTTTCTTACCATGGCATCATTTGTACTTCTTTTCTGTAAAAAATAAAAAATAAACAGACAATACAAAGGGAGAAATCAAAACTTAAGACTGCACAAAACTGAAATCACATCAAATTATTGTACTTAAAACATTGAACTTATAATAAGTGGTTAAAATGTCGCTTCAGTGTGGATTCAGATCTCAAATTCATCAATGACTGCCAGGTTTGTTTAATTCCACACAAACTGAAAAATGCAAACAATATCTTTAACCTTATGACAGGACTGACTGGGTGTATGTTTTTTTTTACAGATACCTTTAGAGGTCTAGTAGCTCCTCCTGTCTCCTGAAATACAAATACAGCATATTAAACCGAAAAGGAACCAAAATACTAGAAAACAAACACACGCATGAAGAGGAGATGTTCAGAACAGTTAAACCAGGGTAGAAATAAAGTTGAAAACTAAAGAGCACACTTTGTGATGCACCGCTGATTAAAAAAACAGACTGAATCTAAAATCAGGTACCACCAGGTATAGTCAACACTGGAGAAATTAAACAACTATTAATGTAAGATGCATTTCTAAATTAAGATATTTGCATATAAAGGTTGTTGTGTAAAATTACCTGCAGAGTTTCATGGCCCCCGGAGATGACCACAGCTCCCTGGGCCAGGCTGAGCAGCGCAAGGCAGGCGCTAGCCCACGGGAGCAGCAGTCGAACACCCTGCAGTCCAGACATGACCAAACTTCTACTGAATAGTGTCTGACTTCAGTGCTGAGAAAAAGCTCTCTGCCCAAGGGGAGGGACTGACCAACAGGACTGACCTCAATGTGTTGAAGTCCTTGAGCTACAAACATTGATACCAGAAACATGAAGTCAGAATGAATATATATATATTTTTTTTTTTAAAGCATTGATTTATTTTTAAATTATTTCATTTTGGGGGTTATTCCTACTGCCGACAAAGTGCCAGACCATTCAGTTCATATTGTAGCTAAATTGTAGTTATCCCCTAAACTTTGATAATAAAAGGTAGTGTATTTGTGTAAAAGTAGTTCTGCCAGTTACCACATGTGGGTGGACAAACATTGCTTCACTCCCTCCTTAGCGCACTCTTTCACACAGTAGCCTGTACTGCTTCACTTAACGTGTACTGTATGTTTGTGTCATTTCCCCCTTGCAAGGAAGCAAACAGTACAGCAGTGTAAGGAAATCAGAGAGACTACTGTATGTACTTTTAAGTCAAATTATCCAGACACACACACACTGATTATTGCTAGATTTGGCCAAGTGCATGTAGATGAATTGGGATATTGTGATGTTAAACTGGAGTGAGCTGGCTGGACCAAAAAGTGTTTTTGATAGTGCATCATCACAAGCTAAACATCTCTATCTCAACATACATAAGGTGAAATCAACCAGATGACTTGTGCGTGGATATTAGGAGTTCTGCAACTGTGGACCTTGTGAACACACACAACTGTTTTCCTACTTGTGCAATTCTGTTTACTTTTAGGTGAGTCATCTTCATCGTGTGGGACTGTGTTTGGCACATGCAGTTTTAAGGGAAAGAGGAAAAAAATAAAAATGACCCACTGATTTTGAACCTGAATCCTTTATGCTTGTGTACCTTTAGGTCTGCAATATGTTAGGCTAGTTAAAGAAAGATTTAGTCAGATACCTGACCATGTTAAGTGCTCGTCTAATGACAGAGCTGGATTCTCATCAGGGGTTCAAAGATACGATTATAAGATGAGATCTGTGCATATGGAATGATTTGGTTCGGTAGTTGTCAATTTTATCAAGTACAATGTAAGCACAATATTCACACTGATACAATGAAGGCCTTGATGGAAATGAAAATAACAACTGTTTTGCTCAAAGCTCAAACATTTCATTTTACTATTGCGTTGCCACTTGGGGGCAGCAGAAACAAGCTTTAACAGAGTCCTGACATTTGATCACCCTTAAGTTGATATATCAGCAATTAGAGGCCTTGATAGTGCCTCAAGGGAGTCATGTGTCTTGCATCTTGATGAATCTTAAGTTGTGTTCAGACAAAACCAAAGATAATCATTTTACCTTTTCCCTATTGCTTAGCTTCAGCCACAGTGCTGATGATGGTTATTCAACCCAAAAAGTCAACATCATGTTTGGCTTAGTAGCCTACTGTAAGCAATGATTCACAAGCATGGCTATCTCCTCATTTAGGGGCTGCATCCTTCAGAGGGAACATTTGAAGACAAATCAAATCACATCAGCACATCAAAGGCTGTCCCATTTCGAAGGCCTCTTTAAATGATTGAAACAAATGCGTCCTTCTTTTCCCGGCTAACAAAGGATCTATTTGGTGCATCCTTCGTGGCCCAACATACACAGAGATTCCTTGTCCAATAATACAAACAAGCTGGTACACCCTAAATACAGTAATACACTTTTTATATTATTGGGCCTTTTTGCCTTCATTGGACAGCTAAGGGGGGATGGCATGCAGCAAACGGCTGAGGTCAGATTCGAACCCACAGCCTCTGCAATGAGGACTACCTCTGTAGGCACATGGGGCGCACAACATAACTGGTAGGCTATTCAGCACCTGTAAAACACTTTTGAATGTAAGTTCATGGATTCCACTGAGTCCAATATCTACCAATACTAATGTTGTTGCTATAGGCAACAGAGGCGGGGCTTAGATATAAAAAGTGAAGGGTGGGAACAGCTGTTCATGCAAACGGGGAAACCAGCAGACTGTCTCATTTCAGTTTGGCCTGAACTGAGGCTATGAAGGCTGGGTCATTCGAAGGATGAAAGTCCTGAAAAGAGACACAGCTCATGTCTTAAGGATGGTTTGTGTGTGTCTGTGTTTAACTCGGACTCTGACTGAATGCACAACTCACCCTAAACTTCTTTACAGTATAATCTTAAACCCAGTTGTATTATGTGTACATGGGACAGTATTGTTATTGTGAACATAACTTAGCACTTTATGGAAGTTTAAGGAAGTCTTTCCCTTAGTTAGCAACTCCATATTAGATATGATCAATTTGTCTTTACTGGCAGGCTATGTACCCCAGGCATTTAAAGTAGCGGTAATCAAACCTCTACTTACAAAGCCTACTCTGGACTCAGGAACTCTGGCTAATTACAGGCCTATATCCAACCTTCCTTTTTTTCTCGAAGATCCTGGAGAAGGTGGTAGCTAAACAGCTGTGTGACTTTCTCCATGACAACAGTTTATTTGAGGAGTTCCAGTCAGGATTTAGAATCCACCATAGCACTGAGACTGCACTAGTTAGAGTTACAAACGATCTACTTCTAGCCTCAGACAGGGGACTTCTGTCTGTGCTCGTCTTGTTAGATCTTAGTGCTGTTTTTGACACCATTGACCATCGGATCCTGTTGTACAGACTGGAGCATTTGCTTGGAATTACAGGGACTGCTTTAAGTTGGTTTGAATCTTACTTATCAGACCGATCTCAGTTTGTACATGTTAATGATGAGTCCTCTATCCACACTAAAGTTTGCCATGGAGTCCCACAAGGTTCAGTGCTTGGACCAATTCTCTTTACATTATATATGCTTCCTCTGGGAAATATTATGAGGAAACACTCCATACAGTTTCATTGTTATGCAGATGATACTCAGCTTTATGTATCAATGAAGCCCGATGGTACCAGTCAGTTATGTCAGCTAGAAACGTGCCTTAAGGACGTTAGGACCTGGATGACCAGAATTTTTTTGCTACTTAACTCAGACAAGACTGAAGTTATTGTGCTAGGCCCTAAGAACCTCAGAGAGACTTTTTCTAGTGATTTGACTGTCCTTAGTGACATCAGCCTGGCATCTAGCACCACTGTTAGGAATCTAGGAGTTCTTTTTGCCTTTTGTCTTTTAGCTCTCACATCAGTCAAGTTTCAAGAACAGCCTTCTTTCACCTTCGTAATATATCCAAGATCAGGAATATCCTGTCGCAAAGTGATGCAGAAAAACTAGTTCATGCATTTGTCACCTCCAGACTGGATTATTGTAACTCTCTTTTGTCAGGGTGCTCTGGCAAATCTCTAAAGACTCTTCAACTGGTCCAGAATGCTGCAGCTCGTGTACTGACCAGAACCAGGAAATGGGACCACATCACTCCTGTCCTGGCTTCTCTGCACTGGCTCCCTATACAGTCTAGAATAGAATTCAAGATCATTCTTCTCACCTACAAAGCTCTCAATGGCCAGGCACCATCTTACCTGAAGGAGCTACTAGTGCCGTACTGTCCCTCGAGAGCATTGCGGTCCCAGAGTGCAGGCCTGCTGGTGGTACCTACAGTCTCCAAGTGTACTATGGGAGGTAAAGCCTTCAGTTATCGGGCTCCTCTCCTCTGGAACCGCCTTCCAGCCGGGGTCCGGGAGGCAGACACAGTCTATATTTTTAAGAATAGACTTAAAACTTTCCTTTTTGATAAATCTTATAGTTAGGGCTGGTGCTGGTGTAGACCAGCTCTTCGTTATGCTGCTATAGGCTTAGACTACCGGGGGAACTGGCACCCTGAGCTCTCTCTCTCTCTCTCTCTCTCTCTCTCTCTCTCTCTCTCTCTGTGTGCATATACAGTACATCATATTACTGCATGTATCTATCTATAAATCTCAGTCACTAACCACCCACTTTCCTGGGAGCTCTTGAGCTCTCCTAGGCTCCTAAAGATCGTCGGTTGACGGCTTGCCAGAACACTACAACTTTTGCTGCTTTGCTAAAGTGCTCATGATGGATAGGCCGGATCTTTATAACATAGCAATAAGTAAGGTCTTTTACTTGCTTTTTGTAACATAACAATGAGTAAGGTCTTTTTACCTGCTCTTTTGTAATGTTAACAGACAAAGAGTAAGGTATTTTACCTGCTTCTTGTAAAGTGTCTCGAGATAACACTTGTTATGAGTTGACGCTATACAAATAAAAATTGATTGATTGATTGATTATGTCGGTCACTATCACTGTGCAGTTGATTGACGGTCCAACTTGATTTTCTTGATGAGGTTACAACCAACAACTACTGTTTACCAGTATGTGACCATCAGACAAGTGTTCTTTTCAAACCCTAAGTATATATTCCTAGAAATGGGTCCCTTTTGCAGTTTATTAACACACAACTACATTTAAGATATGTGATTTTTTTTTTCTCAAAGAAACGTACAAAAACTCAAACAGTCAAATGATTAAACAATATTTTCAACACTGACACAGAAATGTCACTATTCATTTACAGCTGCATAATCCAAACCTGCATCTATATCCAAGTTTAGTGTACTGTGCAATATACAAATGACAAAGACTGCTTACATAGCAGATGATGTCCACCCACAGTGCTGGCACAAAACTATCTCACTTAAACATTACTTCTTAAAACACTTTTTTTTTTGTAATCAATATGCAGATTCAGCTTTGACTGAGAAACATTCACACTTCAGGGTGTGTTATTTCTTCCTGCAGTGTGTGTCTATTTGCTGAACACACTGCCACCAGGAGCTTTGGGAGCAGCAGGCTTGCTCAGGGCTGTCTCCGTCCCTGACCTCACACCGCTGAAAACAGACGGAGCCGTTTTACCCATACGCTCTAAACAAAGAGAAAAACACACACATGTATCATTAGAGAAACCGATGCTTAAACCAGGTGACTGCTCATCCTGAAAAGGTAAGGAATTCCCCTCAGGTGTCTTTAAGGGAAGAATGAAAATGAGAATGAGAACAAAAATGTCTTTAGTTTAATGTGTAAAACTGGCTCTCGCCTGGTTCCCTGTTGAAGAATTAGAAACAGTAAACACAGCTTTCAGCTCATCTAATCATCCAACTGATTAATGGTTTTCATGTTTTAAGGAATACACAAGAAATCAAATGGCCAATGAAGAACACTGTTGGCAAATATTAGGCAGTCAGTTATGGCATTTCATTTGGAGTCCTATCAAACACAAACAATATAGATTTTTAGGCAAACATTTGTGTGGGTGGACAGCTAAAGTTAAAGGGTCAAAAACCAAACCCAAGGTCTGGATTTTTCTGCTGCCAAACAGTATGTGGGTTATAAAAGTGAAGCACTATCCAGTATCCTGGTTTATAAGCTTCTGAAAGAAAGAGGGACTTAAAAAATGCAGCAGCTGATTTTTTATGAATTAAGTTTTTAAAAAGAGATTATAAAAAAACATATGGGTAACTTGTAGTTTGCTGCTGAATTGTATTTAGATTATTAGGGGATATAAAAAAGGTGTTTCCAGCTCCATTTGTTCCAACAAACCCACAAGCATTAAAACAGCAACATAAACCCTTACCCAACAATGGTATTGGCTGTTTAAATAGGCCACCGTGTCTTATATTTATATTATGTAGGAAAGGACTATGTAATAACCAAATGATAAAAGTAGGCTAAATAAAAACAAAAAACAAATATCTATCCATGGTAGTATCGTTATGACAGAATTAAGGCTAAGTGGGCATTAAAGACGCTGGTTCTTCTTGTGCTTTCTGCCTGTTAATTGGATGCTTTCCTGCCCTCTTTCGTCAAGTGCTTCCTCATTGGTCGATTGACTTTGGGTCTCTGTTAATCATGTAATTAAGAGTTAATTTTAGACCTGCTTTATGTAAAGTGTAAAGAGACAATAATTGGCTTTATTAGTATCAATTTATTGACTGACTATGGGTTATCAAAGAAGCCTAAATAGTCATCCTTTTGCCCAATTCAATTCAAACCATTATTGACTATCGAATATTAAAACATATTAAAACAACCAAAGCAACAACAACATCAACAAACACTAATAATCAATTACAAAAACAACTGAGATCATTAAAAACACTTACAATTAATTGTTCATCAACCCAAGTCGTTTTCGTTCCTTGAACTAACCAAACTGTGACTTTTTTTGGTATGGTTTAGGACATTTTTGCTATAATAGTACATGAACTTTGGATTCAAAGGGGACTACAGCAATCTCCTAGGTAAAAAAGAAACAGCCTGGCTGACACTGACAGGCTTTGTACACATCAGATGCAAATCCCTGAAACTTGTTGATGAATCCTAAGTATCAAGTAACTCATACTGATCAAACTTCAGCCATAAAGGCTAAGTTTAAGATGATGCAACTTGTTGGGAATCTATTTAATTGGCTGTTCTCTTTTTTGCACAGCCTTGGTATTCATATGAATGAATAGATTCCCTATGAAGACTTCTTTTATACCTTATCAGGGAAAACCTTGTTACTGCTACCAGACATGCAAAGAATATCACTTCATGGAAAAGATTTATGGAAAGAAGCTCTACAACTGCAGATACATTTTAATATAATCTAACTTTTATAAACAGTTTATAGGCTGATGACTAAAGAGACTTTCATGAAAGTATCCATTAGTTCTCCTGAAGCTGAGATGAATGAGGTCGATTAGATCATCCTAAAATGTAAACCATCAATTAAATCAACATGAATGTATTAAGTGTGTATATTTTCTATACTTCTTAAACAATAGTCAGTTTGAACATTTCAGTTGTACTGTGACCAGCAATACATAATTTTATTAGTTTGTCACCACTCTTATCTTTTATTTGGTATCATTTGTATCAGCAGCACTACAGTGGACTTTACATCAATTAGCATGATAAACATCTACTCATCAGGGTTGTACTGCTTGAAAACATTTTATATTCTGTGACCTCCTCACATAATCAAATGCTAAATTCAACAAACTGGTATATGTTATTGAGGTTGAACAAGGAGAAGACCTGAATCAAAGACTGGACAAACATGAACAAAGCAGATTTTTCTATCACACTTAGCACTTATAACAAAATCCAGCTGGATTCCATATTGAGGAACTGTGTCCCATTTATTTGAATATAAGTGATCGCTGAGGTTGCTCCGATATATCTCCGTATTTAGGGATAGCGTTATTGCTTTCCATTTTTGGAGCTCCAGCAATAACACTGATACAGAAATGGAAGTCATCCATACAGTGCTGTGAATGAAGAGTGTTTGCTTTATGGGTTCATGATACCAGAGCATTATAGTGTAAATACAGGCAGATATGAATATTTAGTTTAAAAGTTTAATTTGAATGATTTCTGGTAGACAGTGATGTATAGCCTGTTCTTAAACAGTTTTAAAAAGGCCTGACACAATGTAGTCTGATGCTTCGCCATCGATGAGGCCTGTTCCATTATTGTGAACGAACCAGCAGGGGACATTGTCTCCTTTCTTCACATCCCTCCTGAAGTCTCTCTGCCAGCCTCTGTGGACACACACACACAGACATTTTACAGTATGTACACTAACAGATATTTCAAGTGCACATTACAAACCAACAGCCATATATGAAATCAGCACACATGTTACATGCTGACTATTTATTTTGGCATGTACCTTGTCACATTGAGCTCCCGTCCTTTCACAAACATGGTGGCATCTGGTTTCTCTGTGACTTCACCTGGACGCAGGTCTGACACCTCATAATTGATCCCATGGTAAAACTGACCTGGAGGATGACAAATTATCAGAGGTAAATATCATTTTGAAGTACATTTATTCTATCCCTAAATGTTCCCTAATGTTAAATAAAATATGTAAAGACCCCAAATACAGTGTGTAATATAAAGAAACTGGCTATTCAGACAAAATATGATCTTTAAACCAGAAAGTAAACATGTTTATTTCTGCTGCATAATGGGCCTTTTAATATAGGTGTTAAACGGGCTCCTTGGCTTTTGCAGCCAGTCTCAAGTGTAAACTCAAGGTGCTGCACTGTTTTTCACATCAGCATTTTTCAGCACCAGGGGTTTCTGCTTGGTTAATACACATTGTGAGTTGTTTGGGTCACAATTGATCCAGGGTGTGAATAATGCTTCAACTGTTGGACAGGAAATAAAAAACTGCATAAGATTTTGGTGGTAGCCTCTGCTAAGGGATCGTTGTTCCAGTTTAACATAGATGACCTCTTTAAGACCTCAGTTGTTTTCTTCTTCAAGTTGATATCGTGTTTCTTTTAGGTTTTGATGAAGGCCAAGTTAGGTTAGCCACACATCTATCCGATATGTTTCTGTTCTTTAATCTTACCCCCTGTTATTGTGGGTACATTTCGAGCCCTTTGGTGTAGGATTCTTATAACACCTAATTGATATAGCCTACTGTAAAATTCTGTGTTTAAGACGCACTTATAATACCTATATTTCCTCTAAAAGTTTTGCTGTGTCTCATATCATTAGGACCAATACACCAACATAAAATACTGAGATATGCTCCTTCTTGACCTCAAGTGCACGTGAAGTCCCTGAAGAATGATTCCTCAATTTGATTCCTTAATTGCAAATCAGAGCATAAGATATTGTGCTCAGATATGAAAGGAAATCTGAGACTGTTTATTAAGCTTGCAATTTGGGGTTATTGTATACATATAGTTTTGCATTTAAAGAACCAAATATAGCACATATCCAATAATAACTCTAAAATCAAAGCTAACAGTTAACTCACAGTGTACTGCTGTATGTAAGAAGGAAACAAGAGGCAGTCCCCTCTTTGCTCCCGTGTTTACTGTCTTGATACAGATTTAAAAACTAAAACCAAATCATAACTATTTACAAGGAGATATTAATCCATCTGGTTTCTTTATGTTTGGAGTGGTGGCAGTAAGTTTTAACACACTCTTAAAATACCAAAGTAAAAGAGAAAGTCAATTTCCCATGGTAGAGTTTTCCAGTTGTGGCACCAGTTTGTGTCACTGTTGTGGCCTGACAACCCATTTCAGAGTGTTAGGGTATTTCTGATTACACCTGAACACTATGATCGTTTCCAATATAGTTCCAAAAGACTGAACATAGTAATGGCCAAAGGTGCAAAGGTAGTAGTTGAACCTAAAGCCCTTTCTACTCATGACATGCACTACTTTACATGACCAGACGTTTCCTGGGGGACATGTGCCAATATAAATGTCTGAAGTAGTTTACATTGAACTGACTTTGTCCTGCAGTCCAAATCAAATTGAATAGACTTTGACCTGATGTGTGAACCAGGCAGGTCATTGTCTGGAGCATTAACAGTGTAGTGATGTTGCGGAGGTTGCACACAGTGTTGCTGTTGCTGCTGGAATCAAAAATACACTATACAGAAAGTGAGGGTATTGCTGTATACCCAAGAAGAAATGCTACAGCGAACATTCCCCTATTATCAGTCATTATGATGTAATTCTCTCTAATAACTTAACAAGTTGTACCTAGCAGGCCGTGAACCGAAGATGACAGGAGGTGGGTGTCCAGGGTGTAGAAACCCAGGTAGTTCCTGTGGTACGGGTGCTTCTCCCACACTTTGTGTAGCAGGATGACAAACTTGACTGAATCTTTCAGAGTTACTGTGAGGCTGCGATCCTTGGTCAAGAGAATATCCACACTGGAGGATATGAGGGTGAGGGGAACAAGATGGTAAGCATTTATTCTCAACTGGATTTTTGACTCATGTAGAGGAATAGTTTTCTCTTATTGAATGAGGTAACCATGGGACATGCAGCCACTCACTTGGATCCTTTGAGTGAAGCTGAATCAGACCATCGCAGCTTGACCAGTTGGCCATCCTGAAACACCGAGACGTCCTGAGTGCTCACAATCAGCATCACCCCCAGAGTCTTGTGGATGATGCCAAAACGCCAAAAGTAGGTGTTAATTTTCCCATCAGGGGGAATCATCTTGTCGCCTATGATCTCGCCATTGACCAAAATACCTGAAGAAACAATAGGGGATTCCGTCACTCACAGCTGGGTGTAATTTTCAGGCACGTGAGGAGAAATGTACAAAATCTTGGTCTCATGGCTCATGCTCAAAAATGGGCTCGTGGCTGACCTTGTTTAAGGTCTCTGACCAGGTTGAAAATGGTTCCTGGTTTGTCGTTGATGTTGAAGCACAGTGCGTCTTCTCTGTCTGGGAGCTCAATCATGAAATGAGGATCCCCATCCACTGCAGGTGACAACAAAGTAAATGGAAGTGATAAACAAAATGAGTAATAGTTTTGTTTTATATGTAGTCTTCGCTCAACATTTTGGCTCCTACATGACAACAAAACTAAGTGTACAGCAATGCAAGCAGCTCTGTGAGCTTGTGCACAGTGGGGCTTTTGGGCTAAATTCAACGTGCTCATAAATGTTAGGAGAGGAGTCAGGGTAATACTAAAGTGAGTGAGATACATCATGTCAGGACAATTTAACAAGTAGTTTAGATAGACTGACAAAACAACTGACTAGAAGAGTAACACAGTTCTTTCTAGAACCATCAAGCCAGCTATGCAAAAAATGACTTACCGAAATAGGAGGGTGTTGACTGATAACTATACGAGTATGCTGGAGGGGCATAATGTTGAAATGGATTCCGTCTTTCTGACTCTTGTCTTTGCTCTGTCAAAATAAACAGATGACAAAAAACAAATGTGTGAATTTAAGCTAAAGTTTTAACTTGAGCACCACCTTCAGGTACCCACAATAGTTGAAAATGAATGCGGTTTGCGAATGTTAGGTTTTGTTTCACACATACTGTAGGTCAAATGGCTGACTCTCTTACCCTCAGTCAGTTTATCAGCAATGAGCGGGCTTTCTGTTCCATCCTCAGTTTCAGGCTTAGTGACCACCATGGAAGTGAGAGGGGTTACGAAGCTATACCGCAGGGACATTTCCAGGGCCTTTGCCGTGGCATTCTCTTTCTCACCAGTGATACCACTCTTACTGAAAGTAGAAAAATATGTGGCTTGGTTGGAATTGGTGAATTAGTTTTGTGTGATCCATTCTTAGCTCTCAGACGATTTGTGGATGCATCTTTGATGAAGGTTTTAAATCATAAAAATTACATACAGATTTCCAATGAAAAAGTTTCAGGTATCAGCTTGAGTGAAATTGCTCAAACTCACCTTTTCTCCAGTAGCTGCTGGATGGTTAGATAGGCCCAAAGACGCTCTGTAAAATCTCCAAAAATGTATTCCTCATCAGGGTACATCACGTCCCAGTCTACAGCACCGGCCTGTCCCTGCACCTTGAAGTCCTCTTCAAACTAAGCAGGAGGGACAAAGAGGAGTAATAGTCTCTAAAAACAGATTAATAAACAGACCTCATCTATCACCTCACAATTGTATTGATACAGTTTCTTTGTCCTCACCCCCTGGCCAACCACTTCCACCATGAAGTTGTCAAGGTCGTTGTCCTCCAGTTTTCCGGCCACCACGATCTCGGAGCCGTTAAATAGCTGGTTGAAGTGGTTAGTGGTGAGAAAGTCCACTGCCTCATCAGGATAACGCAGGTCAACCTCCAAAAGAAGAGGGCTGGACACCTCCTCATAAAAACCCTGCGACAAATCCCCACACACACAATGTATCACCAGTGTTTGTACAAAATGTGTTACAGTATGAGACTGTTCTTTTGTGATGTACTCTGGGCTGCACATTTTTACGTATGAAAGGTTGGTAAACCAGTTAAAATACTCAACTCAACTGGGTTGAGTATTTTAGCTTAATCAAAATGTAGTCATGGTATAAATGTAGAAAACTGTGAAGTAATTATAGTCTTGTAAATGTGTTCACAGCCTAAACTTTCCACCTGAAGTTGAAGTGTTGCATCTGATCCCTCATAAATTTTGCGGGCCGATCCCTTGTTTTGTTTGCTCAACGAATCCAGGAAGGTGTAATCCACATCATTTCCAAATCCAAGACAGAACAGAGAAATGTTTCCACCCATAGCAGGGCGCACATTCTCCAGGATCCTAGCGGGGCCTTCAAAATACAAAATAATTCTTACCTAAGTTATATACTTAATTTGATGTTAAACATTAATTACAACAATCAAACGTGCACTCACACAAAATATACCTTACAGTATGTGCACACTCACCCCCATTTGGCATTCCATCAGTCAGTGCAATAATCATATCAATGCTCCTCTCTGGGATCCTTTGCTCCTTTCTGTCGCTGACAAGCATTTTCACACTGTCCAACAATGCATCATTAAAATTGGTTGCTAGATGGTAAACACATAAGAAAATGTAATCAGATCACAGAAGTGTTTTTTTAATTTTATTTTGAAGTGAGGACATTATGTATAAAAAGGTTAGTAAGATCATTACATCCTCTGATATCTAGTTGCCTGATAAATGCCATGGCTTCATTCACGTTTTCTTCTGTTGCTTTGGAAAGTGTTGATCTCCAGGGATCGACCTGGCTACCAAACAGGACAATGGCAAAATGGTCCTCCTCATGGATGTCTTTGAGGATGGCCAGCATTGCCTCTCGTGTCTACACAGAGGTCATAAGAAAAACGTGTGCATGTGGACACTAACATTTTATAACTACATTTGCAGTCTGAACAGTCCCCCACCTGGTCAATCTTTCTTCCAGACATTGAACCGCTCCTGTCAATCACAAACACCACATTCTTCGGGACTCTGGGCAGGTGAGGTGGAGCGAAAAAGTGTACAAAGTACCCATTTACAATCTGAAGGGGAAAGAATAATAAAGGGCAGTAATAAACATACTGTAATTTATAGACCTATATGTTCTTGTGCAATTTTATCATTTTTTACAGTATATGTATAGTAATGATAAATAATATTTCAAGTATAGAAGACATTAATTATAAAATGCGACACGAAAAATAAGCAATTATGATGTAAGGAATTCTGTATGATTTAACTGAGGTTTCTTCAGACTGATCGAGAAACATTACCAATTCTGCCTTTGACTATAAATGTGCCAAAATACAGACATTGGAATCATTCTTCCCATTTTTTCCCGAGAAGGACCCCTTGACCCCACACTAACGTATCTGTTTTTAGTTGTTTGAGTGACAGCATACCTGAATGTCCCCAATGCTGGTCGCTCTGTTTACGTCATATTTGATGACAAAATCTCCATCAATGAAGGTTCCATCACAACCAGGACAACTCCTCTGCTGCTCCATGGTTGGTGAGAAAGAGATGTGTGCCTGACAACATGATACACACAGTCAGCTGAACTCAAATCGTTAGGTCAATAATGTCTTTCATGTAAAAAGGGTGGAAGTCTGATCCACGAACTGCAGGCAAAGCATGAGAAAACTTCCTCCAGGGACCATGTACCTTTTTGTCTGTTACAGTTTTCTCCACCAGAGGGAGCAAATCATTGGTCAGGAAGGTAGCATGGGCATCAAGGAAAGAAATGCCCTGTGGCTCATAGATGTTTGTCACAATCTGTCATACACACAGGCAAAAAGACAGACAGACAGACAGACCATTTGTAAATAGCTCATTTAAAAGATCTGAAAGGACCAAATCACAAGGCCACAGCAGAACAGAATCAGATTCACCTGAAACTCCTGGACCCTCTGTTTGGGTTTAATTTGAGTCAGAATCTCATACTGGCCCAGCTTCCTCTGAAGGAGCTCCTCGTAAGTCAGAACAAAAGTCACATTTTTTTCTGCTGCGATATTGACGGACACAGAAAACTTCTCCATCTTTCTCCCAGAAGCTCTATAATGAAACAGAGAGAGAACAATCATCAAAGATCCACTTCAAAAAACCATGACTAATAAATGTAGACTAGTAACCAGCTTACACCAAACGACTAAGATCAAAGGAGTGTGAAAATCTAAATGGAGATCCACTTTGATTTTCTGTGTGTTTCTTGCTGTGTTTGCTTCATGAATATTTCATCCTCACAGACTCACTTCACCAGTCCAGCAGTTTGTCCAGAGGAAACAGCCTTTTCATACTGCTTCTTGGCTTTCTCTTTTTCCTTCACGTCCCCAACGTACACCTGACCTTCAATTTCCCTGTGAAAGATAGAGAACATAATGTTGCTCTTGAACTCTGCCAACTGTATCATTAAGAGAAATGAGCTTTCAAGCACAAGAGAAGCGGTGATAATATCTGTCTCAAAAAGCAACATGATACAAGCAAACACTGGGTACAGGGTGAAAATTTTAACGTGGCAAACGGACATGCTGAAGTTACTGATGAAGGCGGTCTTGGGCAGCTGCACTTCAAAGAAGATTTCCTGGGAGGTGTTTGCTTTGTTCAGGGCCTTGGAGGTCATGACGGTGTGAGCAAAACGAGACCTCACAGTGCAGTCCACCGTCACGCTGTACACCTCCACCTGGCAGAAAGAGAGGCTGTGTAGGCAAGAGATCCCAAGCATCGTATCCACACACTTTTTTAAATAACTTTAGAGTCGGCTGTTTTTGTGTCATTTCAAAACTGACTTGATAATTGCAGGTGGATTCACCTTAAATAGTACTAAATAAGACAACAATAAGAGCTTAAAAAACACGAGTTAAAGATAATTTAGTAACTGGTTCTACTCAGAGAGTGTTTATGTGAATCAGCCTGGGTGCAGCATGTCGAAACACATATGGTGTGTATATTTAAAGTATACTGTGTGTTTGTCAGTCTATTCACTTTACCAACCACTCTGAACAACCATTATCAACTTTTTACTGGGAGTCTATTTTTCTTGTATCCAAGATCTATCTGTGACCAACACAATAATCATGTGTGCCTGAGCTGAGGGCATTTTACATGATTCCTGTTTGCTTCAGTCAGGGTGACGCTATTCCTTCCTGCCTTGATTCCCTCTGCATGCGTTCTGTTTTATTTGAGATCTTCTGGGTAAAAACCAAAGGAAATGAGGAATATTTTTCCAAGGTGGCATCTTATATCTGGCACAGACAGATATTTGACTCTCAGAGTATCACAATGTTTAACCCTAAAACCTCTTTGCTTTAAATACCTTGAATGGACACAGTGGACATTCCTGTTGTCTGTTAGGTCAAATTTTAAATCTTTGCCTAAGCATCTACATGTTTTCATTCATTCTGGGCATTGAGAGAGAAGTAGGTTTGTTGGACCTGAAGGGAGCAACTGATTTCTTGGATTAAAGAACATGGTTATATGTTTGCATATCTTACTTGCAGAAAAAGAATAAACCTATGCTGGCCTAACACTTAACAACTTCTTAAGTGTTTTCAAATTCACAGACAACTTTCTTAAGTCAGAGTAATATCATTGGAGGTTTGCTGTAGTTGGGGCGCACTCCCTTGATCTTAGTCGTTTGGGCTCCTACCCCCCATTAAGTTAGCCTCGTTGTCGTTTAGTTGAAGCGCTTCCGCTTATAGACAACTAGTGGTGGCCACTGTGTTTCTATCTGTTTATTCTGTCTCATAACCTTTGTCGGTGAAGGCAATGTGTTCGCTCCCTCTCCCGACATAGGTGCGTCCTGTTTGGTTGGCTGGTGTTTTCGCCCGAAGCCGGCTTGTAATTAGCGCATCAGATCACCTTGTTGGAGAGGCTATGTTTCCGCGCTCACTCCAGCATAGGTGTAGTAACTTCTGGCATAGTGTTCCTGCTAGTGCCTGCTCTCTGTATATCAACTGGTTGGTGAAGGCAGTGTTTACGCTTCCCTGCTCCGAGCTCGTTGTTGTGTCCTCAGTCAGTGCTGGCTATGTTGGTCAATCACTATTGTACTGCCTGTATGGCTACTATGCAGCCTGAGGACGGTCATGATCTCTGTCCCTCCTGCCTGGGCCTTGAACACCTGAGAGAGGGCCTGTCTGAGGATCCCTGCATGAACTGCAGCTACATGCCTTGGACCATGAGGGCTGCTCGACTGTCTGAGGTGGAGGAACTTCTGGGGGGGTGAGCTCGCCAGTTTATTTGTCTCCTCCTCAGCTGACTCCGGCTCAGGGGGGCGGTTACGATCCCTCCTGGCCAGTTGAAGCGTAGAGCTGCTGAGACTGTAGGCGCCTCTAATCGGAAGCAGTCCAAGCTTGCATCCAGGGTGGACCAGCTTACGGCAGAGCTTGATCAGATGAAGGCTGCCTTTTTCACAAGGAAGACTGAGGCGAGTAGGGTCAGTGTGGTCCCGCCTGCTCCTCCTGATGCCACTACAGTTATTGAGGAGGACATCCTCTCAATGGCGGCATCTGCCACAGAGTTTCGTGCTGATGTCTAGGGAGTTGGGACGGGTGATGTCCACACTCGTCCAGGCTCGCTGCCAGGTTTGGTTGGCGCAGTCGCCCCTCACTGAGGCAAGCAGGAGGATCCTGCGCAGTGTTCCAGTGGAGCCTGGGGAGCTGTTCGGATCAGCAGCTCTAGAGGCTCTTGAACGGTCTATTCAGGCTAGACAGACCAAGCAGCAGCTCTCTGGTCTCAGCAGGAGCTTGCCTCCCCATGTTAGGCCTAGGAGTACTGTGGTCCCTCCTCAGCGCCGGTTTCAGTCCCCAGCTGGTGCCAGTGGTCACCAGCAACCTCCCCAGCACAGCATCCTGGCCGTCGTGCAGCCCAGGACTTTTGGGTCAGGATGACCATCATAGGCGACCCGGCAAAAGCCCTTGCTCTCGACCAAGAGCTCTCTACCCTCCTGGTCAAGGGTGCCATCGAGCCGGTAGACCCCGTGGCTCAGCCCGGTGGATACTACTCAACGTTCTTCCTTGTCACAAAGAAGGACGGTGGACTTCGCCCTATTTTAGATCTGCGGGGTCTCAACAGGTTCCTAAAGGTCATGCCATTCCATACGCTCAGCACTGCAGAGGTTCTGACAGCGTCTGGTCACTCGGGAATCATCGAGTCTCGCGAGAATATTCTGAAGGAACAGATCCGCTGATGACACCGGAAGATATAGACAATGGGATACGATTGTGCTTTGTGAATAGGGGGAAGTGATAAGATAAAGACCAAGTGGCCGTCAGCCTTCAAGATCAACAAATTTTCTTTCAGCCCAAAGTTAAGGTGCAAAATTAAGCAAATTGGTCGACAAATCTGAGAACTTCATTTATATAAAGCACAAAAAGAACGATATTTCTTTAAGCATGAAAAATGTCACTCGATTTTTAGTCTTGGTTGATATAAAAATAAGATTTTGAAAGAAAAATGGAACCATTAAAACTGATTTGTTTACCACTTACTCTCACAGCTCAAGAGACAGGTGCTGTTGTTAGGGAAGAGTTCAAATCTGGTAAACCTGCATTTAGCAATAGCTTCTAACTGGTTTATCTCTGTAGACAAACAGTTATTATCTTGATTGATTGAGAAACATCTGCTCTGCTGAGGAGGGGTTGCACTACAACAGCAACATAGTCTTCTTGTTGGGTAGCTGTAAACTGAAACTTGACTAGTTTGTTCAGCACAAAGTTTTTAGTTTAAGGCCTTTTGTGTCTTAGTTTGGTGATTTATGGTGTTTACTTTTTCGCCCTCGTTATTGAGCGTGTATCTGTTCGAGCTGCTTCATTACATTGTCCTTGCCCATTTAATGAAGACTTATTAAACCGAACCTGATATTTATCAAATAAAAGAAGATACAACTGGAATATTTTTCTTACCATGGCATCATTTGTACTTCTTTTCTGTAAAAAATAAAAAATAAACAGACAATACAAAGGGAGAAATCAAAACTTAAGACTGCACAAAACTGAAATCACATCAAATTATTGTACTTAAAACATTGAACTTATAATAAGTGGTTAAAATGTCGCTTCAGTGTGGATTCAGATCTCAAATTCATCAATGACTGCCAGGTTTGTTTAATTCCACACAAACTGAAAAATGCAAACAATATCTTTAACCTTATGACAGGACTGACTGGGTGTATGTTTTTTTTTACAGATACCTTTAGAGGTCTAGTAGCTCCTCCTGTCTCCTGAAATACAAATACAGCATATTAAACCGAAAAGGAACCAAAATACTAGAAAACAAACACACGCATGAAGAGGAGATGTTCAGAACAGTTAAACCAGGGTAGAAATAAAGTTGAAAACTAAAGAGCACACTTTGTGATGCACCGCTGATTAAAAAAACAGACTGAATCTAAAATCAGGTACCACCAGGTATAGTCAACACTGGAGAAATTAAACAACTATTAATGTAAGATGCATTTCTAAATTAAGATATTTGCATATAAAGGTTGTTGTGTAAAATTACCTGCAGAGTTTCATGGCCCCCGGAGATGACCACAGCTCCCTGGGCCAGGCTGAGCAGCGCAAGGCAGGCGCTAGCCCACGGGAGCAGCAGTCGAACACCCTGCAGTCCAGACATGACCAAACTTCTACTGAATAGTGTCTGACTTCAGTGCTGAGAAAAAGCTCTCTGCCCAAGGGGAGGGACTGACCAACAGGACTGACCTCAATGTGTTGAAGTCCTTGAGCTACAAACATTGATACCAGAAACATGAAGTCAGAATGAATATATATATATATTTTTTTTTAAAGCATTGATTTATTTTTAAATTATTTCATTTTGGGGGTTATTCCTACTGCCGACAAAGTGCCAGACCATTCAGTTCATATTGTAGCTAAATTGTAGTTATCCCCTAAACTTTGATAATAAAAGGTAGTGTATTTGTGTAAAAGTAGTTCTGCCAGTTACCACATGTGGGTGGACAAACATTGCTTCACTCCCTCCTTAGCGCACTCTTTCACACAGTAGCCTGTACTGCTTCACTTAACGTGTACTGTATGTTTGTGTCATTTCCCCCTTGCAAGGAAGCAAACAGTACAGCAGTGTAAGGAAATCAGAGAGACTACTGTATGTACTTTTAAGTCAAATTATCCAGACACACACACACTGATTATTGCTAGATTTGGCCAAGTGCATGTAGATGAATTGGGATATTGTGATGTTAAACTGGAGTGAGCTGGCTGGACCAAAAAGTGTTTTTGATAGTGCATCATCACAAGCTAAACATCTCTATCTCAACATACATAAGGTGAAATCAACCAGATGACTTGTGCGTGGATATTAGGAGTTCTGCAACTGTGGACCTTGTGAACACACACAACTGTTTTCCTACTTGTGCAATTCTGTTTACTTTTAGGTGAGTCATCTTCATCGTGTGGGACTGTGTTTGGCACATGCAGTTTTAAGGGAAAGAGGAAAAAAATAAAAATGACCCACTGATTTTGAACCTGAATCCTTTATGCTTGTGTACCTTTAGGTCTGCAATATGTTAGGCTAGTTAAAGAAAGATTTAGTCAGATACCTGACCATGTTAAGTGCTCGTCTAATGACAGAGCTGGATTCTCATCAGGGGTTCAAAGATACGATTATAAGATGAGATCTGTGCATATGGAATGATTTGGTTCAGTAGTTGTCAATTTTATCAAGTACAATGTAAGCACAATATTCACACTGATACAATGAAGGCCTTGATGGAAATGAAAATAACAACTGTTTTGCTCAAAGCTCAAACATTTCATTTTACTATTGCGTTGCCACTTGGGGGCAGCAGAAACAAGCTTTAACAGAGTCCTGACATTTGATCACCCTTAAGTTGATATATCAGCAATTAGAGGCCTTGATAGTGCCTCAAGGGAGTCATGTGTCTTGCATCTTGATGAATCTTAAGTTGTGTTCAGACAAAACCAAAGATAATCATTTTACCTTTTCCCTATTGCTTAGCTTCAGCCACAGTGCTGATGATGGTTATTCAACCCAAAAAGTCAACATCATGTTTGGCTTAGTAGCCTACTGTAAGCAATGATTCACAAGCATGGCTATCTCCTCATTTAGGGGCTGCATCCTTCAGAGGGAACATTTGAAGACAAATCAAATCACATCAGCACATCAAAGGCTGTCCCATTTCGAAGGCCTCTTTAAATGATTGAAACAAATGCGTCCTTCTTTTCCCGGCTAACAAAGGATCTATTTGGTGCATCCTTCGTGGCCCAACATACACAGAGATTCCTTGTCCAATAATACAAACAAGCTGGTACACCCTAAATACAGTAATACACTTTTTATATTATTGGGCCTTTTTGCCTTCATTGGACAGCTAAGGGGGGATGGCATGCAGCAAACGGCTGAGGTCAGATTCGAACCCACAGCCTCTGCAATGAGGACTACCTCTGTAGGCACATGGGGCGCACAACATAACTGGTAGGCTATTCAGCACCTGTAAAACACTTTTGAATGTAAGTTCATGGATTCCACTGAGTCCAATATCTACCAATACTAATGTTGTTGCTATAGGCAACAGAGGCGGGGCTTAGATATAAAAAGTGAAGGGTGGGAACAGCTGTTCATGCAAACGGGGAAACCAGCAGACTGTCTCATTTCAGTTTGGCCTGAACTGAGGCTATGAAGGCTGGGTCATTCGAAGGATGAAAGTCCTGAAAAGAGACACAGCTCATGTCTTAAGGATGGTTTGTGTGTGTCTGTGTTTAACTCGGACTCTGACTGAATGCACAACTCACCCTAAACTTCTTTACAGTATAATCTTAAACCCAGTTGTATTATGTGTACATGGGACAGTATTGTTATTGTGAACATAACTTAGCACTTTATGGAAGTTTAAGGAAGTCTTTCCCTTAGTTAGCAACTCCATATTAGATATGATCAATTTGTCTTTACTGGCAGGCTATGTACCCCAGGCATTTAAAGTAGCGGTAATCAAACCTCTACTTACAAAGCCTACTCTGGACTCAGGAACTCTGGCTAATTACAGGCCTATATCCAACCTTCCTTTTTTTCTCGAAGATCCTGGAGAAGGTGGTAGCTAAACAGCTGTGTGACTTTCTCCATGACAACAGTTTATTTGAGGAGTTCCAGTCAGGATTTAGAATCCACCATAGCACTGAGACTGCACTAGTTAGAGTTACAAACGATCTACTTCTAGCCTCAGACAGGGGACTTCTGTCTGTGCTCGTCTTGTTAGATCTTAGTGCTGTTTTTGACACCATTGACCATCGGATCCTGTTGTACAGACTGGAGCATTTGCTTGGAATTACAGGGACTGCTTTAAGTTGGTTTGAATCTTACTTATCAGACCGATCTCAGTTTGTACATGTTAATGATGAGTCCTCTATCCACACTAAAGTTTGCCATGGAGTCCCACAAGGTTCAGTGCTTGGACCAATTCTCTTTACATTATATATGCTTCCTCTGGGAAATATTATGAGGAAACACTCCATACAGTTTCATTGTTATGCAGATGATACTCAGCTTTATGTATCAATGAAGCCCGATGGTACCAGTCAGTTATGTCAGCTAGAAACGTGCCTTAAGGACGTTAGGACCTGGATGACCAGAATTTTTTTGCTACTTAACTCAGACAAGACTGAAGTTATTGTGCTAGGCCCTAAGAACCTCAGAGAGACTTTTTCTAGTGATTTGACTGTCCTTAGTGACATCAGCCTGGCATCTAGCACCACTGTTAGGAATCTAGGAGTTCTTTTTGCCTTTTGTCTTTTAGCTCTCACATCAGTCAAGTTTCAAGAACAGCCTTCTTTCACCTTCGTAATATATCCAAGATCAGGAATATCCTGTCGCAAAGTGATGCAGAAAAACTAGTTCATGCATTTGTCACCTCCAGACTGGATTATTGTAACTCTCTTTTGTCAGGGTGCTCTGGCAAATCTCTAAAGACTCTTCAACTGGTCCAGAATGCTGCAGCTCGTGTACTGACCAGAACCAGGAAATGGGACCACATCACTCCTGTCCTGGCTTCTCTGCACTGGCTCCCTATACAGTCTAGAATAGAATTCAAGATCATTCTTCTCACCTACAAAGCTCTCAATGGCCAGGCACCATCTTACCTGAAGGAGCTACTAGTGCCGTACTGTCCCTCGAGAGCATTGCGGTCCCGGAGTGCAGGCCTGCTGGTGGTACCTACAGTCTCCAAGTGTACTATGGGAGGTAAAGCCTTCAGTTATCGGGCTCCTCTCCTCTGGAACCGCCTTCCAGCCGGGGTCCGGGAGGCAGACAGTCTATATTTTTAAGAATAGACTTAAAACTTTCCTTTTTGATAAATCTTATAGTTAGGGCTGGTGCTGGTGTAGACCAGCTCTTCGTTATGCTGCTATAGGCTTAGACTACCGGGGGAACTGGCACCCTGAGCTCCTCTCTCTCTCTCTCTCTCTCTCTCTCTCTCTCTCTCTCTCTCTCTCTCTCTCTCTCTGTGTGCATATACAGTACATCATATTACTGCATGTATCTATCTATAAATCTCAGTCACTAACCACCCACTTTCCTGGGAGCTCTTGAGCTCTCCTAGGCTCCTAAAGATCGTCGGTTGACGGCTTGCCAGAACACTACAACTTTTGCTGCTTTGCTAAAGTGCTCATGATGGATAGGCCGGATCTTTATAACATAGCAATAAGTAAGGTCTTTTACTTGCTTTTTGTAACATAACAATGAGTAAGGTCTTTTTACCTGCTCTTTTGTAATGTTAACAGACAAAGAGTAAGGTATTTTACCTGCTTCTTGTAAAGTGTCTCGAGATAACACTTGTTATGAGTTGACGCTATACAAATAAAAATTGATTGATTGATTGATTATGTCGGTCACTATCACTGTGCAGTTGATTGACGGTCCAACTTGATTTTCTTGATGAGGTTACAACCAACAACTACTGTTTACCAGTATGTGACCATCAGACAAGTGTTCTTTTCAAACCCTAAGTATATATTCCTAGAAATGGGTCCCTTTTGCAGTTTATTAACACACAACTACATTTAAGATATGTGATTTTTTTTTTCTCAAAGAAACGTACAAAAACTCAAACAGTCAAATGATTAAACAATATTTTCAACACTGACACAGAAATGTCACTATTCATTTACAGCTGCATAATCCAAACCTGCATCTATATCCAAGTTTAGTGTACTGTGCAATATACAAATGACAAAGACTGCTTACATAGCAGATGATGTCCACCCACAGTGCTGGCACAAAACTATCTCACTTAAACATTACTTCTTAAAACACTTTTTTTTTTGTAATCAATATGCAGATTCAGCTTTGACTGAGAAACATTCACACTTCAGGGTGTGTTATTTCTTCCTGCAGTGTGTGTCTATTTGCTGAACACACTGCCACCAGGAGCTTTGGGAGCAGCAGGCTTGCTCAGGGCTGTCTCCGTCCCTGACCTCACACCGCTGAAAACAGACGGAGCCGTTTTACCCATACGCTCTAAACAAAGAGAAAAACACACACATGTATCATTAGAGAAACCGATGCTTAAACCAGGTGACTGCTCATCCTGAAAAGGTAAGGAATTCCCCTCAGGTGTCTTTAAGGGAAGAATGAAAATGAGAATGAGAACAAAAATGTCTTTAGTTTAATGTGTAAAACTGGCTCTCGCCTGGTTCCCTGTTGAAGAATTAGAAACAGTAAACACAGCTTTCAGCTCATCTAATCATCCAACTGATTAATGGTTTTCATGTTTTAAGGAATACACAAGAAATCAAATGGCCAATGAAGAACACTGTTGGCAAATATTAGGCAGTCAGTTATGGCATTTCATTTGGAGTCCTATCAAACACAAACAATATAGATTTTTAGGCAAACATTTGTGTGGGTGGACAGCTAAAGTTAAAGGGTCAAAAACCAAACCCAAGGTCTGGATTTTTCTGCTGCCAAACAGTATGTGGGTTATAAAAGTGAAGCACTATCCAGTATCCTGGTTTATAAGCTTCTGAAAGAAAGAGGGACTTAAAAAATGCAGCAGCTGATTTTTTATGAATTAAGTTTTTAAAAAGAGATTATAAAAAAACATATGGGTAACTTGTAGTTTGCTGCTGAATTGTATTTAGATTATTAGGGGATATAAAAAAGGTGTTTCCAGCTCCATTTGTTCCAACAAACCCACAAGCATTAAAACAGCAACATAAACCCTTACCCAACAATGGTATTGGCTGTTTAAATAGGCCACCGTGTCTTATATTTATATTATGTAGGAAAGGACTATGTAATAACCAAATGATAAAAGTAGGCTAAATAAAAACAAAAAACAAATATCTATCCATGGTAGTATCGTTATGACAGAATTAAGGCTAAGTGGGCATTAAAGACGCTGGTTCTTCTTGTGCTTTCTGCCTGTTAATTGGATGCTTTCCTGCCCTCTTTCGTCAAGTGCTTCCTCATTGGTCGATTGACTTTGGGTCTCTGTTAATCATGTAATTAAGAGTTAATTTTAGACCTGCTTTATGTAAAGTGTAAAGAGACAATAATTGGCTTTATTAGTATCAATTTATTGACTGACTATGGGTTATCAAAGAAGCCTAAATAGTCATCCTTTTGCCCAATTCAATTCAAACCATTATTGACTATCGAATATTAAAACATATTAAAACAACCAAAGCAACAACAACATCAACAAACACTAATAATCAATTACAAAAACAACTGAGATCATTAAAAACACTTACAATTAATTGTTCATCAACCCAAGTCGTTTTCGTTCCTTGAACTAACCAAACTGTGACTTTTTTTGGTATGGTTTAGGACATTTTTGCTATAATAGTACATGAACTTTGGATTCAAAGGGGACTACAGCAATCTCCTAGGTAAAAAAGAAACAGCCTGGCTGACACTGACAGGCTTTGTACACATCAGATGCAAATCCCTCACACTTGTTGATGAATCCTAAGTATCAAGTAACTCATACTGATCAAACTTCAGCCATAAAGGCTAAGTTTAAGATGATGCAACTTGTTGGGAATCTATTTAATTGGCTGTTCTCTTTTTTGCACAGCCTTGGTATTCATATGAATGAATAGATTCCCTATGAAGACTTCTTTTATACCTTATCAGGGAAAACCTTGTTACTGCTACCAGACATGCAAAGAATATCACTTCATGGAAAAGATTTATGGAAAGAAGCTCTACAACTGCAGATACATTTTAATATAATCTAACTTTTATAAACAGTTTATAGGCTGATGACTAAAGAGACTTTCATGAAAGTATCCATTAGTTCTCCTGAAGCTGAGATGAATGAGGTCGATTAGATCATCCTAAAATGTAAACCATCAATTAAATCAACATGAATGTATTAAGTGTGTATATTTTCTATACTTCTTAAACAATAGTCAGTTTGAACATTTCAGTTGTACTGTGACCAGCAATACATAATTTTATTAGTTTGTCACCACTCTTATCTTTTATTTGGTATCATTTGTATCAGCAGCACTACAGTGGACTTTACATCAATTAGCATGATAAACATCTACTCATCAGGGTTGTACTGCTTGAAAACATTTTATATTCTGTGACCTCCTCACATAATCAAATGCTAAATTCAACAAACTGGTATATGTTATTGAGGTTGAACAAGGAGAAGACCTGAATCAAAGACTGGACAAACATGAACAAAGCAGATTTTTCTATCACACTTAGCACTTATAACAAAATCCAGCTGGATTCCATATTGAGGAACTGTGTCCCATTTATTTGAATATAAGTGATCGCTGAGGTTGCTCCGATATATCTCCGTATTTAGGGATAGCGTTATTGCTTTCCATTTTTGGAGCTCCAGCAATAACACTGATACAGAAATGGAAGTCATCCATACAGTGCTGTGAATGAAGAGTGTTTGCTTTATGGGTTCATGATACCAGAGCATTATAGTGTAAATACAGGCAGATATGAATATTTAGTTTAAAAGTTTAATTTGAATGATTTCTGGTAGACAGTGATGTATAGCCTGTTCTTAAACAGTTTTAAAAAGGCCTGACACAATGTAGTCTGATGCTTCGCCATCGATGAGGCCTGTTCCATTATTGTGAACGAACCAGCAGGGGACATTGTCTCCTTTCTTCACATCCCTCCTGAAGTCTCTCTGCCAGCCTCTGTGGACACACACACACAGACATTTTACAGTATGTACACTGACAGATATTTCAAGTGCACATTACAAACCAACAGCCATATATGAAATCAGCACACATGTTACATGCTGACTATTTATTTTGGCATGTACCTTGTCACATTGAGCTCCCGTCCTTTCACAAACATGGTGGCATCTGGTTTCTCTGTGACTTCACCTGGACGCAGGTCTGACACCTCATAATTGATCCCATGGTAAAACTGACCTGGAGGATGACAAATTATCAGAGGTAAATATCATTTTGAAGTACATTTATTCTATCCCTAAATGTTCCCTAATGTTAAATAAAATATATAAAGACCCCAAATACAGTGTGTAATATAAAGAAACTGGCTATTCAGACAAAATATGATCTTTAAACCAGAAAGTAAACATGTTTATTTCTGCTGCATAATGGGCCTTTTAATATAGGTGTTAAACGGGCTCCTTGGCTTTTGCAGCCAGTCTCAAGTGTAAACTCAAGGTGCTGCACTGTTTTTCACATCAGCATTTTTCAGCACCAGGGGTTTCTGCTTGGTTAATACACATTGTGAGTTGTTTGGGTCACAATTGATCCAGGGTGTGAATAATGCTTCAACTGTTGGACAGGAAATAAAAAACTGCATAAGATTTTGGTGGTAGCCTCTGCTAAGGGATCGTTGTTCCAGTTTAACATAGATGACCTCTTTAAGACCTCAGTTGTTTTCTTCTTCAAGTTGATATCGTGTTTCTTTTAGGTTTTGATGAAGGCCAAGTTAGGTTAGCCACACATCTATCCGATATGTTTCTGTTCTTTAATCTTACCCCCTGTTATTGTGGGTACATTTCGAGCCCTTTGGTGTAGGATTCTTATAACACCTAATTGATATAGCCTACTGTAAAATTCTGTGTTTAAGACGCACTTATAATACCTATATTTCCTCTAAAAGTTTTGCTGTGTCTCATATCATTAGGACCAATACACCAACATAAAATACTGAGATATGCTCCTTCTTGACCTCAAGTGCACGTGAAGTCCCTGAAGAATGATTCCTCAATTTGATTCCTTAATTGCAAATCAGAGCATAAGATATTGTGCTCAGATATGAAAGGAAATCTGAGACTGTTTATTAAGCTTGCAATTTGGGGTTATTGTATACATATAGTTTTGCATTTAAAGAACCAAATATAGCACATATCCAATAATAACTCTAAAATCAAAGCTAACAGTTAACTCACAGTGTACTGCTGTATGTAAGAAGGAAACAAGAGGCAGTCCCCTCTTTGCTCCCGTGTTTACTGTCTTGATACAGATTTAAAAACTAAAACCAAATCATAACTATTTACAAGGAGATATTAATCCATCTGGTTTCTTTATGTTTGGAGTGGTGGCAGTAAGTTTTAACACAATCTTAAAATACCAAAGTAAAAGAGAAAGTCAATTTCCCATGGTAGAGTTTTCCAGTTGTGGCACCAGTTTGTGTCACTGTTGTGGCCTGACAACCCATTTCAGAGTGTTAGGGTATTTCTGATTACACCTGAACACTATGATCGTTTCCAATATAGTTCCAAAAGACTGAACATAGTAATGGCCAAAGGTGCAAAGGTAGTAGTTGAACCTAAAGCCCTTTCTACTCATGACATGCACTACTTTACATGACCAGACGTTTCCTGGGGGACATGTGCCAATATAAATGTCTGAAGCAGTTTACATTGAACTGACTTTGTCCTGCAGTCCAAATCAAATTGAATAGACTTTGACCTGATGTGTGAACCAGGCAGGTCATTGTCTGGAGCATTAACAGTGTAGTGATGTTGCGGAGGTTGCACACAGTGTTGCTGTTGCTGCTGGAATCAAAAATACACTATACAGAAAGTGAGGGTATTGCTGTATACCCAAGAAGAAATGCTACAGCGAACATTCCCCTATTATCAGTCATTATGATGTAATTCTCTCTAATAACTTAACAAGTTGTACCTAGCAGGCCGTGAACCGAAGATGACAGGAGGTGGGTGTCCAGGGTGTAGAAACCCAGGTAGTTCCTGTGGTACGGGTGCTTCTCCCACACTTTGTGTAGCAGGATGACAAACTTGACTGAATCTTTCAGAGTTACTGTGAGGCTGCGATCCTTGGTCAAGAGAATATCCACACTGGAGGATATGAGGGTGAGGGGAACAAGATGGTAAGCATTTATTCTCAACTGGATTTTTGACTCATGTAGAGGAATAGTTTTCTCTTATTGAATGAGGTAACCATGGGACATGCAGCCACTCACTTGGATCCTTTGAGTGAAGCTGAATCAGACCATCGCAGCTTGACCAGTTGGCCATCCTGAAACACCGAGACGTCCTGAGTGCTCACAATCAGCATCACCCCCAGAGTCTTGTGGATGATGCCAAAACGCCAAAAGTAGGTGTTAATTTTCCCATCAGGGGGAATCATCTTGTCGCCTATGATCTCGCCATTGACCAAAATACCTGAAGAAACAATAGGGGATTCCGTCACTCACAGCTGGGTGTAATTTTCAGGCACGTGAGGAGAAATGTACAAAATCTTGGTCTCATGGCTCATGCTCAAAAATGGGCTCGTGGCTGACCTTGTTTAAGGTCTCTGACCAGGTTGAAAATGGTTCCTGGTTTGTCGTTGATGTTGAAGCACAGTGCGTCTTCTCTGTCTGGGAGCTCAATCATGAAATGAGGATCCCCATCCACTGCAGGTGACAACAAAGTAAATGGAAGTGATAAACAAAATGAGTAATAGTTTTGTTTTATATGTAGTCTTCGCTCAACATTTTGGCTCCTACATGACAACAAAACTAAGTGTACAGCAATGCAAGCAGCTCTGTGAGCTTGTGCACAGTGGGGCTTTTGGGCTAAATTCAACGTGCTCATAAATGTTAGGAGAGGAGTCAGGGTAATACTAAAGTGAGTGAGATACATCATGTCAGGACAATTTAACAAGTAGTTTAGATAGACTGACAAAACAACTGACTAGAAGAGTAACACAGTTCTTTCTAGAACCATCAAGCCAGCTATGCAAAAAATGACTTACCGAAATAGGAGGGTGTTGACTGATAACTATACGAGTATGCTGGAGGGGCATAATGTTGAAATGGATTCCGTCTTTCTGACTCTTGTCTTTGCTCTGTCAAAATAAACAGATGACAAAAAACAAATGTGTGAATTTAAGCTAAAGTTTTAACTTGAGCACCACCTTCAGGTACCCACAATAGTTGAAAATGAATGCGGTTTGCGAATGTTAGGTTTTGTTTCACACATACTGTAGGTCAAATGGCTGACTCTCTTACCCTCAGTCAGTTTATCAGCAATGAGCGGGCTTTCTGTTCCATCCTCAGTTTCAGGCTTAGTGACCACCATGGAAGTGAGAGGGGTTACGAAGCTATACCGCAGGGACATTTCCAGGGCCTTTGCCGTGGCATTCTCTTTCTCACCAGTGATACCACTCTTACTGAAAGTAGAAAAATATGTGGCTTGGTTGGAATTGGTGAATTAGTTTTGTGTGATCCATTCTTAGCTCTCAGACGATTTGTGGATGCATCTTTGATGAAGGTTTTAAATCATAAAAATTACATACAGATTTCCAATGAAAAAGTTTCAGGTATCAGCTTGAGTGAAATTGCTCAAACTCACCTTTTCTCCAGTAGCTGCTGGATGGTTAGATAGGCCCAAAGACGCTCTGTAAAATCTCCAAAAATGTATTCCTCATCAGGGTACATCACGTCCCAGTCTACAGCACCGGCCTGTCCCTGCACCTTGAAGTCCTCTTCAAACTAAGCAGGAGGGACAAAGAGGAGTAATAGTCTCTAAAAACAGATTAATAAACAGACCTCATCTATCACCTCACAATTGTATTGATACAGTTTCTTTGTCCTCACCCCCTGGCCAACCACTTCCACCATGAAGTTGTCAAGGTCGTTGTCCTCCAGTTTTCCGGCCACCACGATCTCGGAGCCGTTAAATAGCTGGTTGAAGTGGTTAGTGGTGAGAAAGTCCACTGCCTCATCAGGATAACGCAGGTCAACCTCCAAAAGAAGAGGGCTGGACACCTCCTCATAAAAACCCTGCGACAAATCCCCACACACACAATGTATCACCAGTGTTTGTACAAAATGTGTTACAGTATGAGACTGTTCTTTTGTGATGTACTCTGGGCTGCACATTTTTACGTATGAAAGGTTGGTAAACCAGCTAAAATACTCAACTCAACTGGGTTGAGTTGAGTATTTTAGCTTAATCAAAATGTAGTCATGGTATAAATGTAGAAAACTGTGAAGTAATTATAGTCTTGTAAATGTGTTCACAGCCTAAACTTTCCACCTGAAGTTGAAGTGTTGCATCTGATCCCTCATAAATTTTGCGGGCCGATCCCTTGTTTTGTTTGCTCAACGAATCCAGGAAGGTGTAATCCACATCATTTCCAAATCCAAGACAGAACAGAGAAATGTTTCCACCCATAGCAGGGCGCACATTCTCCAGGATCCTAGCGGGGCCTTCAAAATACAAAATAATTCTTACCTAAGTTATATACTTAATTTGATGTTAAACATTAATTACAACAATCAAACGTGCACTCACACAAAATATACCTTACAGTATGTGCACACTCACCCCGATCTGGCATTCCATCAGTCAGTGCAATAATCATATCAATGCTCCTCTCTGGGATCCTTTGCTCCTTTCTGTCGCTGACAAGCATTTTCACACTGTCCAACAATGCATCATTAAAATTGGTTGCTAGATGGTAAACACATAAGAAAATGTAATCAGATCACAGAAGTGTTTTTTTAATTTTATTTTGAAGTGAGGACATTATGTATAAAAAGGTTAGTAAGATCATTACATCCTCTGATATCTAGTTGCCTGATAAATGCCATGGCTTCATTCACGTTTTCTTCTGTTGCTTTGGAAAGTGTTGATCTCCAGGGATCGACCTGGCTACCAAACAGGACAATGGCAAAATGGTCCTCCTCATGGATGTCTTTGAGGATGGCCAGCATTGCCTCTCGTGTCTACACAGAGGTCATAAGAAAAACGTGTGCATGTGGACACTAACATTTTATAACTACATTTGCAGTCTGAACAGTCCCCCACCTGGTCAATCTTTCTTCCAGACATTGAACCGCTCCTGTCAATCACAAACACCACATTCTTCGGGACTCTGGGCAGGTGAGGTGGAGCGAAAAAGTGTACAAAGTACCCATTTACAATCTGAAGGGGAAAGAATAATAAAGGGCAGTAATAAACATACTGTAATTTATAGACCTATATGTTCTTGTGCAATTTTATCATTTTTTACAGTATATGTATAGTAATGATAAATAATATTTCAAGTATAGAAGACATTAATTATAAAATGCGACACGAAAAATAAGCAATTATGATGTAAGGAATTCTGTATGATTTAACTGAGGTTTCTTCAGACTGATCGAGAAACATTACCAATTCTGCCTTTGACTATAAATGTGCCAAAATACAGACATTGGAATCATTCTTCCCATTTTTTCCCGAGAAGGACCCCTTGACCCCACACTAACGTATCTGTTTTTAGTTGTTTGAGTGACAGCATACCTGAATGTCCCCAATGCTGGTCGCTCTGTTTACGTCATATTTGATGACAAAATCTCCATCAATGAAGGTTCCATCACAACCAGGACAACTCCTCTGCTGCTCCATGGTTGGTGAGAAAGAGATGTGTGCCTGACAACATGATACACACAGTCAGCTGAACTCAAATCGTTAGGTCAATAATGTCTTTCATGTAAAAAGGGTGGAAGTCTGATCCACGAACTGCAGGCAAAGCATGAGAAAACTTCCTCCAGGGACCATGTACCTTTTTGTCTGTTACAGTTTTCTCCACCAGAGGGAGCAAATCATTGGTCAGGAAGGTAGCATGGGCATCAAGGAAAGAAATGCCCTGTGGCTCATAGATGTTTGTCACAATCTGTCATACACACAGGCAAAAAGACAGACAGACAGACAGACCATTTGTAAATAGCTCATTTAAAAGATCTGAAAGGACCAAATCACAAGGCCACAGCAGAACAGAATCAGATTCACCTGAAACTCCTGGACCCTCTGTTTGGGTTTAATTTGAGTCAGAATCTCATACTGGCCCAGCTTCCTCTGAAGGAGCTCCTCGTAAGTCAGAACAAAAGTCACATTTTTTTCTGCTGCGATATTGACGGACACAGAAAACTTCTCCATCTTTCTCCCAGAAGCTCTATAATGAAACAGAGAGAGAACAATCATCAAAGATCCACTTCAAAAAACCATGACTAATAAATGTAGACTAGTAACCAGCTTACACCAAACGACTAAGATCAAAGGAGTGTGAAAATCTAAATGGAGATCCACTTTGATTTTCTGTGTGTTTCTTGCTGTGTTTGCTTCATGAATATTTCATCCTCACAGACTCACTTCACCAGTCCAGCAGTTTGTCCAGAGGAAACAGCCTTTTCATACTGCTTCTTGGCTTTCTCTTTTTCCTTCACGTCCCCAACGTACACCTGACCTTCAATTTCCCTGTGAAAGATAGAGAACATAATGTTGCTCTTGAACTCTGCCAACTGTATCATTAAGAGAAATGAGCTTTCAAGCACAAGAGAAGCGGTGATAATATCTGTCTCAAAAAGCAACATGATACAAGCAAACACTGGGTACAGGGTGAAAATTTTAACGTGGCAAACGGACATGCTGAAGTTACTGATGAAGGCGGTCTTGGGCAGCTGCACTTCAAAGAAGATTTCCTGGGAGGTGTTCGCTTTGTTCAGGGCCTTGGAGGTCATGACGGTGTGAGCAAAACGAGACCTCACAGTGCAGTCCACCGTCACGCTGTACACCTCCACCTGGCAGAAAGAGAGGCTGTGTAGGCAAGAGATCCCAAGCATCGTATCCACACACTTTTCTAGATAACTTTAGAGTCGGCTGTTTTTGTGTCATTTCAAAACTGACTTGATAATTGCAGGTGGATTCACCTTAAATACTATCAAATAAGACAACAATAAGAGCTTAAAAAACACGAGTTAAAGATAATTTAGTAACTGGTTCTACTCAGAGAGTGTTTATGTGAATCAGCCTGGGTGCAGCATGTCGAAACACATATGGTGTGTATATTTAAAGTATACTGTGTGTTTGTCAGTCTATTCACTTTACCAACCACTCTGAACAACCATTATCAACCTTTTACTGGGAGTCTATTTTTCTTGTATCCAAGATCTATCTGTGACCAACACAATAATCATGTGTGCCTGAGCTGAGGGCATTTTACATGATTCCTGTTTGCTTCAGTCAGGGTGACGCTATTCCTTCCTGCCTTGATTCCCTCTGCATGCTTTCTGTTTTATTTGAGATCTTCTGGGTAAAAACCAAAGGAAATGAGGAATATTTTTCCAAGGTGGCATCTTATATCTGGCACAGACAGATATTTGACTCTCAGAGTATGACAATGTTTAACCCTAAAATCTCTTTGCTTTAAATACCTTGAATGGACACAGTGGACATTCCTGTTGTCTGTTAGGTCAAATTTTAAATCTTTGCCTAAGCATCTACATGTTTTCATTCATTCTGGGCATTGAGAGAGAAGTAGGTTTGTTGGACCTGAAGGGAGCAACTGATTTCTTGGATTAAAGAACATGGTTATATGTTTGCATATCTTACTTGCAGAAAAAGAATAAACCTATGCTGGCCTAACACTTAACAACTTCTTAAGTGTCGTTTAGTTGAAGCGCTTCCGCTTATAGACAACTAGTGGTGGCCACTGTGTTTCTATCTGTTTATTCTGTCTCATAACCTTTGTCGGTGAAGGCAATGTGTTCGCTCCCTCTCCCGACATAGGTGCGTCCTGTTTGGTTGGCTGGTGTTTTCGCCCGAAGCCGGCTTGTAATTAGCGCATCAGATCACCTTGTTGGAGAGGCTATGTTTCCGCGCTCACTCCAGCATAGGTGTAGTAACTTCTGGTATAGTGTTCCTGCTAGTGCCTGCTCTCTGTATATCAACTGGTTGGTGAAGGCAGTGTTTACGCTTCCCTGCTCCCAGCTCGTTGTTGTGTCCTCAGTCAGTGCTGGCTATTTTGGGCAATCACTGCTGTACTGCCTGTATGGCTACTATACAGCCTGAGGACGGTCATGATTTCTGTCCCTCCTGCCTGGGCCTTGAACACCTGAGAGAGGGCCTGTCTGAGGATCCCTGCATGAACTGCAGCTACATGCCTCGGACCATGAGGGCTGCTCGACTGTCTGAGGTGGAGGAACTTCTGGGGGGGGTGAGCTCGCCAGTTTATTTGTCTCCTCCTCAGCTGACTCCGGCTCAGGGGCCGGTTACGATCCCTCCTGGCCGGTTGAAGCGTAGAGCTGCTGAGACTGTGGGCGCCTCTAACCGGAAGCAGTCCAAGCTTGCATCCAGGGTGGACCAGCTTACGGCAGAGCTTGATCAGATGAAGGCTGCCTTTTTCACAAGGAAGACTGAGGCGAGTAGGGTCAGTGTGGTCCCGCCTGCTCCTCCTGATGCCACTACAGTTATTGAGGAGGACATCCTCTCAATGGCGGCATCTGCCACAGAGTTTCGTGCTGATGTCTAGGGAGTTGGGACGGGTGATGTCCACACTCGTCCAGGCTCGCTGCCAGGTTTGGTTGGCGCAGCCGCCCCTCACTGAGGCAAGCAGGAGGATCCTGCGCAGTGTTCCAGTGGAGCCTGGGGAGCTGTTCGGATCAGCAGCTCTAGAGGCTCTTGAACGGTCTATTCAGGCTAGACAGACCAAGCAGCAGCTCTCTAGTCCCAGCAGGAGCTTGCCTCCCCATGTTAGGCCTAGGAGTACTGTGGTCCCTCCTCAGCGCCGGTTTCAGTCCCCAGCTGGTGCCAGTGGTCACCAGCAACCTCAGCGCCCAGCACAGCATCCTGGCCGTCATGCAGCCGAGGTCCACGATTGCCTGCCCTCCAGGAAGCCTCGGACCTGGGACTCAAATCGCCGCCCCCCCGGAGCCTCTAGACGCCGGGGGGCCAGGCCCTGAGGCCTTGGGGCCGGCTGTCGGCTGTTTTTCCCAGAAGCAGCTCAGCTACTGGGCTGCTTCAACACCAGATGCTTGGGTGGTTTCCACTCTAGCCCAGGGATACAGACTGCAGTTCCGACGCTGGCCCCCAGCCATTGGCTGGGTCAGGATGACCATCATAGGCGACCCGGCAAAAGCCCTTGCTCTCGACCAAGAGCTCTCTACCCTCCTGGTCAAGGGTGCCATCGAGCCGGTAGAACCCGTGGCTCAGCCCGGTGGATACTACTCAACGTTCTTCCTTGTCACAAAGAAGGACGGTGGACTTCGCCCTATTTTAGATCTGCGGGGTCTCAACAGGTTCCTAAAGGTCATGCCATTCCATACGCTCAGCACTGCAGAGGTTCTGACAGCATCTGGTCACTCGGAATCATCGAGTCTCGCAAGAATATTCTGAAGGAACAGATCCGCTGATGACACCGGAAGATATAAACAATGGGATACGATTGTGCTTTGTGAGTAGGGGGAAGTGATAAGATAAAGACCAAGTGGCCGTCAGCCTTCAAGATCAACAAATTTTCTTTCAGCCCAAAGTTAAGGTGCAAAATTAAGCAAATTGGTCGACAAATCTGAGAACTTTATTTATATAAAGCACAAAAAGAACGATATTTCTTTAAGCATGAAAAATGTCACTCGATTTTTTGTCTTGGCTGGTATAAAAATAAGATTTTGAAAGAAAAATGGAACCATTAAAACTGATTTGTTTACCACTTACTCTCACAGCTCAAGAGACAGGTGCTGTTGTTAGGGAAGAGTTCAAATCTGGTAAACCTGCATTTAGCAATAGCTTCTAACTGGTTTATCTCTGTAGACAAACAGTTATTATCTTGATTGATTGAGAAACATCTGCTCTGCTGAGGAGGGGTTGCACTACAACAGCAACATAGTCTTCTTGTTGGGTAGCTGTAAACTGAAACTTGACTAGTTTGTTCAGCACAAAGTTTTTAGTTTAAGGCCTTTTGTGTCTTAGTTTGGTGATTTATGGTGTTTACTTTTTCGCCCTCGTTATTGAGCGTGTATCTGTTCGAGCTGCTTCATTACATTGTCCTTGCCCATTTAATGAAGACTTATTAAACCGAACCTGATATTTATCAAATAAAAGAAGATACAACTGGAATATTTTTCTTACCATGGCATCATTTGTACTTCTTTTCTGTAAAAAATAAAAAATAAACAGACAATACAAAGGGAGAAATCAAAACTTAAGACTGCACAAAACTGAAATCACATCAAATTATTGTACTTAAAACATTGAACTTATAATAAGTGGTTAAAATGTCGCTTCAGTGTGGATTCAGATCTCAAATTCATCAATGACTGCCAGGTTTGTTTAATTCCACACAAACTGAAAAATGCAAACAATATCTTTAACCTTATGACAGGACTGACTGGGTGTATGTTTTTTTTTACAGATACCTTTAGAGGTCTAGTAGCTCCTCCTGTCTCCTGAAATACAAATACAGCATATTAAACCGAAAAGGAACCAAAATACTAGAAAACAAACACACGCATGAAGAGGAGATGTTCAGAACAGTTAAACCAGGGTAGAAATAAAGTTGAAAACTAAAGAGCACACTTTGTGATGCACCGCTGATTAAAAAAACAGACTGAATCTAAAATCAGGTACCACCAGGTATAGTCAACACTGGAGAAATTAAACAACTATTAATGTAAGATGCATTTCTAAATTAAGATATTTGCATATAAAGGTTGTTGTGTAAAATTACCTGCAGAGTTTCATGGCCCCCGGAGATGACCACAGCTCCCTGGGCCAGGCTGAGCAGCGCAAGGCAGGCGCTAGCCCACGGGAGCAGCAGTCGAACACCCTGCAGTCCAGACATGACCAAACTTCTACTGAATAGTGTCTGACTTCAGTGCTGAGAAAAAGCTCTCTGCCCAAGGGGAGGGACTGACCAACAGGACTGACCTCAATGTGTTGAAGTCCTTGAGCTACAAACATTGATACCAGAAACATGAAGTCAGAATGAATATATATATATATTTTTTTTTAAAGCATTGATTTATTTTTAAATTATTTCATTTTGGGGGTTATTCCTACTGCCGACAAAGTGCCAGACCATTCAGTTCATATTGTAGCTAAATTGTAGTTATCCCCTAAACTTTGATAATAAAAGGTAGTGTATTTGTGTAAAAGTAGTTCTGCCAGTTACCACATGTGGGTGGACAAACATTGCTTCACTCCCTCCTTAGCGCACTCTTTCACACAGTAGCCTGTACTGCTTCACTTAACGTGTACTGTATGTTTGTGTCATTTCCCCCTTGCAAGGAAGCAAACAGTACAGCAGTGTAAGGAAATCAGAGAGACTACTGTATGTACTTTTAAGTCAAATTATCCAGACACACACACACTGATTATTGCTAGATTTGGCCAAGTGCATGTAGATGAATTGGGATATTGTGATGTTAAACTGGAGTGAGCTGGCTGGACCAAAAAGTGTTTTTGATAGTGCATCATCACAAGCTAAACATCTCTATCTCAACATACATAAGGTGAAATCAACCAGATGACTTGTGCGTGGATATTAGGAGTTCTGCAACTGTGGACCTTGTGAACACACACAACTGTTTTCCTACTTGTGCAATTCTGTTTACTTTTAGGTGAGTCATCTTCATCGTGTGGGACTGTGTTTGGCACATGCAGTTTTAAGGGAAAGAGGAAAAAAATAAAAATGACCCACTGATTTTGAACCTGAATCCTTTATGCTTGTGTACCTTTAGGTCTGCAATATGTTAGGCTAGTTAAAGAAAGATTTAGTCAGATACCTGACCATGTTAAGTGCTCGTCTAATGACAGAGCTGGATTCTCATCAGGGGTTCAAAGATACGATTATAAGATGAGATCTGTGCATATGGAATGATTTGGTTCGGTAGTTGTCAATTTTATCAAGTACAATGTAAGCACAATATTCACACTGATACAATGAAGGCCTTGATGGAAATGAAAATAACAACTGTTTTGCTCAAAGCTCAAACATTTCATTTTACTATTGCGTTGCCACTTGGGGGCAGCAGAAACAAGCTTTAACAGAGTCCTGACATTTGATCACCCTTAAGTTGATATATCAGCAATTAGAGGCCTTGATAGTGCCTCAAGGGAGTCATGTGTCTTGCATCTTGATGAATCTTAAGTTGTGTTCAGACAAAACCAAAGATAATCATTTTACCTTTTCCCTATTGCTTAGCTTCAGCCACAGTGCTGATGATGGTTATTCAACCCAAAAAGTCAACATCATGTTTGGCTTAGTAGCCTACTGTAAGCAATGATTCACAAGCATGGCTATCTCCTCATTTAGGGGCTGCATCCTTCAGAGGGAACATTTGAAGACAAATCAAATCACATCAGCACATCAAAGGCTGTCCCATTTCGAAGGCCTCTTTAAATGATTGAAACAAATGCGTCCTTCTTTTCCCGGCTAACAAAGGATCTATTTGGTGCATCCTTCGTGGCCCAACATACACAGAGATTCCTTGTCCAATAATACAAACAAGCTGGTACACCCTAAATACAGTAATACACTTTTTATATTATTGGGCCTTTTTGCCTTCATTGGACAGCTAAGGGGGGATGGCATGCAGCAAACGGCTGAGGTCAGATTCGAACCCACAGCCTCTGCAATGAGGACTACCTCTGTAGGCACATGGGGCGCACAACATAACTGGTAGGCTATTCAGCACCTGTAAAACACTTTTGAATGTAAGTTCATGGATTCCACTGAGTCCAATATCTACCAATACTAATGTTGTTGCTATAGGCAACAGAGGCGGGGCTTAGATATAAAAAGTGAAGGGTGGGAACAGCTGTTCATGCAAACGGGGAAACCAGCAGACTGTCTCATTTCAGTTTGGCCTGAACTGAGGCTATGAAGGCTGGGTCATTCGAAGGATGAAAGTCCTGAAAAGAGACACAGCTCATGTCTTAAGGATGGTTTGTGTGTGTCTGTGTTTAACTCGGACTCTGACTGAATGCACAACTCACCCTAAACTTCTTTACAGTATAATCTTAAACCCAGTTGTATTATGTGTACATGGGACAGTATTGTTATTGTGAACATAACTTAGCACTTTATGGAAGTTTAAGGAAGTCTTTCCCTTAGTTAGCAACTCCATATTAGATATGATCAATTTGTCTTTACTGGCAGGCTATGTACCCCAGGCATTTAAAGTAGCGGTAATCAAACCTCTACTTACAAAGCCTACTCTGGACTCAGGAACTCTGGCTAATTACAGGCCTATATCCAACCTTCCTTTTTTTCTCGAAGATCCTGGAGAAGGTGGTAGCTAAACAGCTGTGTGACTTTCTCCATGACAACAGTTTATTTGAGGAGTTCCAGTCAGGATTTAGAATCCACCATAGCACTGAGACTGCACTAGTTAGAGTTACAAACGATCTACTTCTAGCCTCAGACAGGGGACTTCTGTCTGTGCTCGTCTTGTTAGATCTTAGTGCTGTTTTTGACACCATTGACCATCGGATCCTGTTGTACAGACTGGAGCATTTGCTTGGAATTACAGGGACTGCTTTAAGTTGGTTTGAATCTTACTTATCAGACCGATCTCAGTTTGTACATGTTAATGATGAGTCCTCTATCCACACTAAAGTTTGCCATGGAGTCCCACAAGGTTCAGTGCTTGGACCAATTCTCTTTACATTATATATGCTTCCTCTGGGAAATATTATGAGGAAACACTCCATACAGTTTCATTGTTATGCAGATGATACTCAGCTTTATGTATCAATGAAGCCCGATGGTACCAGTCAGTTATGTCAGCTAGAAACGTGCCTTAAGGACGTTAGGACCTGGATGACCAGAATTTTTTTGCTACTTAACTCAGACAAGACTGAAGTTATTGTGCTAGGCCCTAAGAACCTCAGAGAGACTTTTTCTAGTGATTTGACTGTCCTTAGTGACATCAGCCTGGCATCTAGCACCACTGTTAGGAATCTAGGAGTTCTTTTTGCCTTTTGTCTTTTAGCTCTCACATCAGTCAAGTTTCAAGAACAGCCTTCTTTCACCTTCGTAATATATCCAAGATCAGGAATATCCTGTCGCAAAGTGATGCAGAAAAACTAGTTCATGCATTTGTCACCTCCAGACTGGATTATTGTAACTCTCTTTTGTCAGGGTGCTCTGGCAAATCTCTAAAGACTCTTCAACTGGTCCAGAATGCTGCAGCTCGTGTACTGACCAGAACCAGGAAATGGGACCACATCACTCCTGTCCTGGCTTCTCTGCACTGGCTCCCTATACAGTCTAGAATAGAATTCAAGATCATTCTTCTCACCTACAAAGCTCTCAATGGCCAGGCACCATCTTACCTGAAGGAGCTACTAGTGCCGTACTGTCCCTCGAGAGCATTGCGGTCCCGGAGTGCAGGCCTGCTGGTGGTACCTACAGTCTCCAAGTGTACTATGGGAGGTAAAGCCTTCAGTTATCGGGCTCCTCTCCTCTGGAACCGCCTTCCAGCCGGGGTCCGGGAGGCAGACAGTCTATATTTTTAAGAATAGACTTAAAACTTTCCTTTTTGATAAATCTTATAGTTAGGGCTGGTGCTGGTGTAGACCAGCTCTTCGTTATGCTGCTATAGGCTTAGACTACCGGGGGAACTGGCACCCTGAGCTCCTCTCTCTCTCTCTCTCTCTCTCTCTCTCTCTCTCTCTCTCTCTCTCTCTCTCTCTCTCTCTCTCTGTGTGCATATACAGTACATCATATTACTGCATGTATCTATCTATAAATCTCAGTCACTAACCACCCACTTTCCTGGGAGCTCTTGAGCTCTCCTAGGCTCCTAAAGATCGTCGGTTGACGGCTTGCCAGAACACTACAACTTTTGCTGCTTTGCTAAAGTGCTCATGATGGATAGGCCGGATCTTTATAACATAGCAATAAGTAAGGTCTTTTACTTGCTTTTTGTAACATAACAATGAGTAAGGTCTTTTTACCTGCTCTTTTGTAATGTTAACAGACAAAGAGTAAGGTATTTTACCTGCTTCTTGTAAAGTGTCTCGAGATAACACTTGTTATGAGTTGACGCTATACAAATAAAAATTGATTGATTGATTGATTATGTCGGTCACTATCACTGTGCAGTTGATTGACGGTCCAACTTGATTTTCTTGATGAGGTTACAACCAACAACTACTGTTTACCAGTATGTGACCATCAGACAAGTGTTCTTTTCAAACCCTAAGTATATATTCCTAGAAATGGGTCCCTTTTGCAGTTTATTAACACACAACTACATTTAAGATATGTGATTTTTTTTTTCTCAAAGAAACGTACAAAAACTCAAACAGTCAAATGATTAAACAATATTTTCAACACTGACACAGAAATGTCACTATTCATTTACAGCTGCATAATCCAAACCTGCATCTATATCCAAGTTTAGTGTACTGTGCAATATACAAATGACAAAGACTGCTTACATAGCAGATGATGTCCACCCACAGTGCTGGCACAAAACTATCTCACTTAAACATTACTTCTTAAAACACTTTTTTTTTTGTAATCAATATGCAGATTCAGCTTTGACTGAGAAACATTCACACTTCAGGGTGTGTTATTTCTTCCTGCAGTGTGTGTCTATTTGCTGAACACACTGCCACCAGGAGCTTTGGGAGCAGCAGGCTTGCTCAGGGCTGTCTCCGTCCCTGACCTCACACCGCTGAAAACAGACGGAGCCGTTTTACCCATACGCTCTAAACAAAGAGAAAAACACACACATGTATCATTAGAGAAACCGATGCTTAAACCAGGTGACTGCTCATCCTGAAAAGGTAAGGAATTCCCCTCAGGTGTCTTTAAGGGAAGAATGAAAATGAGAATGAGAACAAAAATGTCTTTAGTTTAATGTGTAAAACTGGCTCTCGCCTGGTTCCCTGTTGAAGAATTAGAAACAGTAAACACAGCTTTCAGCTCATCTAATCATCCAACTGATTAATGGTTTTCATGTTTTAAGGAATACACAAGAAATCAAATGGCCAATGAAGAACACTGTTGGCAAATATTAGGCAGTCAGTTATGGCATTTCATTTGGAGTCCTATCAAACACAAACAATATAGATTTTTAGGCAAACATTTGTGTGGGTGGACAGCTAAAGTTAAAGGGTCAAAAACCAAACCCAAGGTCTGGATTTTTCTGCTGCCAAACAGTATGTGGGTTATAAAAGTGAAGCACTATCCAGTATCCTGGTTTATAAGCTTCTGAAAGAAAGAGGGACTTAAAAAATGCAGCAGCTGATTTTTTATGAATTAAGTTTTTAAAAAGAGATTATAAAAAAACATATGGGTAACTTGTAGTTTGCTGCTGAATTGTATTTAGATTATTAGGGGATATAAAAAAGGTGTTTCCAGCTCCATTTGTTCCAACAAACCCACAAGCATTAAAACAGCAACATAAACCCTTACCCAACAATGGTATTGGCTGTTTAAATAGGCCACCGTGTCTTATATTTATATTATGTAGGAAAGGACTATGTAATAACCAAATGATAAAAGTAGGCTAAATAAAAACAAAAAACAAATATCTATCCATGGTAGTATCGTTATGACAGAATTAAGGCTAAGTGGGCATTAAAGACGCTGGTTCTTCTTGTGCTTTCTGCCTGTTAATTGGATGCTTTCCTGCCCTCTTTCGTCAAGTGCTTCCTCATTGGTCGATTGACTTTGGGTCTCTGTTAATCATGTAATTAAGAGTTAATTTTAGACCTGCTTTATGTAAAGTGTAAAGAGACAATAATTGGCTTTATTAGTATCAATTTATTGACTGACTATGGGTTATCAAAGAAGCCTAAATAGTCATCCTTTTGCCCAATTCAATTCAAACCATTATTGACTATCGAATATTAAAACATATTAAAACAACCAAAGCAACAACAACATCAACAAACACTAATAATCAATTACAAAAACAACTGAGATCATTAAAAACACTTACAATTAATTGTTCATCAACCCAAGTCGTTTTCGTTCCTTGAACTAACCAAACTATGACTTTTTTTGGTATGGTTTAGGACATTTTTGCTATAATAGTACATGAACTTTGGATTCAAAGGGGACTACAGCAATCTCCTAGGTAAAAAAGAAACAGCCTGGCTGACACTGACAGGCTTTGTACACATCAGATGCAAATCCCTCACACTTGTTGATGAATCCTAAGTATCAAGTAACTCATACTGATCAAACTTCAGCCATAAAGGCTAAGTTTAAGATGATGCAACTTGTTGGGAATCTATTTAATTGGCTGTTCTCTTTTTTGCACAGCCTTGGTATTCATATGAATGAATAGATTCCCTATGAAGACTTCTTTTATACCTTATCAGGGAAAACCTTGTTACTGCTACCAGACATGCAAAGAATATCACTTCATGGAAAAGTTTTATGGAAAGAAGCTCTACAACTGCAGATACATTTTAATATAATCTAACTTTTATAAACAGTTTATAGGCTGATGACTAAAGAGACTTTCATGAAAGTATCCATTAGTTCTCCTGAAGCTGAGATGAATGAGGTCGATTAGATCATCCTAAAATGTAAACCATCAATTAAATCAACATGAATGTATTAAGTGTGTATATTTTCTATACTTCTTAAACAATAGTCAGTTTGAACATTTCAGTTGTACTGTGACCAGCAATACATAATTTTATTAGTTTGTCACCACTCTTATCTTTTATTTGGTATCATTTGTATCAGCAGCACTACAGTGGACTTTACATCAATTAGCATGATAAACATCTACTCATCAGGGTTGTACTGCTTGAAAACATTTTATATTCTGTGACCTCCTCACATAATCAAATGCTAAATTCAACAAACTGGTATATGTTATTGAGGTTGAACAAGGAGAAGACCTGAATCAAAGACTGGACAAACATGAACAAAGCAGATTTTTCTATCACACTTAGCACTTATAACAAAATCCAGCTGGATTCCATATTGAGGAACTGTGTCCCATTTATTTGAATATAAGTGATCGCTGAGGTTGCTCCGATATATCTCCGTATTTAGGGATAGCGTTATTGCTTTCCATTTTTGGAGTTCCAGCAATAACACTGATACAGAAATGGAAGTCATCCATACAGTGCTGTGAATGAAGAGTGTTTGCTTTATGGGTTCATGATACCAGAGCATTATAGTGTAAATACAGGCAGATATGAATATTTAGTTTAAAAGTTTAATTTGAATGATTTCTGGTAGACAGTGATGTATAGCCTGTTCTTAAACAGTTTTAAAAAGGCCTGACACAATGTAGTCTGATGCTTCGCCATCGATGAGGCCTGTTCCATTATTGTGAACGAACCAGCAGGGGACATTGTCTCCTTTCTTCACATCCCTCCTGAAGTCTCTCTGCCAGCCTCTGTGGACACACACACACAGACATTTTACAGTATGTACACTGACAGATATTTCAAGTGCACATTACAAACCAACAGCCATATATGAAATCAGCACACATGTTACATGCTGACTATTCATTTTGGCATGTACCTTGTCACATTGAGCTCCCGTCCTTTCACAAACATGGTGGCATCTGGTTTCTCTGTGACTTCACCTGGACGCAGGTCTGACACCTCATAATTGATCCCATGGTAAAACTGACCTGGAGGATGACAAATTATCAGAGGTAAATATCATTTTGAAGTACATTTATTCTATCCCTAAATGTTCCCTAATGTTAAATAAAATATGTAAAGACCCCAAATACAGTGTGTAATATAAAGAAACTGGCTATTCAGACAAAATATGATCTTTAAACCAGAAAGTAAACATGTTTATTTCTGCTGCATAATGGGCCTTTTAATATAGGTGTTAAACGGGCTCCTTGGCTTTTGCAGCCAGTCTCAAGTGTAAACTCAAGGTGCTGCACTGTTTTTCACATCAGCATTTTTCAGCACCAGGGGTTTCTGCTTGGTTAATACACATTGTGAGTTGTTTGGGTCACAATTGATCCAGGGTGTGAATAATGCTTCAACTGTTGGACAGGAAATAAAAAACTGCATAAGATTTTGGTGGTAGCCTCTGCTAAGGGATCGTTGTTCCAGTTTAACATAGATGACCTCTTTAAGACCTCAGTTGTTTTCTTCTTCAAGTTGATATCGTGTTTCTTTTAGGTTTTGATGAAGGCCAAGTTAGGTTAGCCACACATCTATCCGATATGTTTCTGTTCTTTAATCTTACCCCCTGTTATTGTGGGTACATTTCGAGCCCTTTGGTGTAGGATTCTTATAACACCTAATTGATATAGCCTACTGTAAAATTCTGTGTTTAAGACGCACTTATAATACCTATATTTCCTCTAAAAGTTTTGCTGTGTCTCATATCATTAGGACCAATACACCAACATAAAATACTGAGATATGCTCCTTCTTGACCTCAAGTGCACGTGAAGTCCCTGAAGAATGATTCCTCAATTTGATTCCTTAATTGCAAATCAGAGCATAAGATATTGTGCTCAGATATGAAAGGAAATCTGAGACTGTTTATTAAGCTTGCAATTTGGGGTTATTGTATACATATAGTTTTGCATTTAAAGAACCAAATATAGCACATATCCAATAATAACTCTAAAATCAAAGCTAACAGTTAACTCACAGTGTACTGCTGTATGTAAGAAGGAAACAAGAGGCAGTCCCCTCTTTGCTCCCGTGTTTACTGTCTTGATACAGATTTAAAAACTAAAACCAAATCATAACTATTTACAAGGAGATATTAATCCATCTGGTTTCTTTATGTTTGGAGTGGTGGCAGTAAGTTTTAACACACTCTTAAAATACCAAAGTAAAAGAGAAAGTCAATTTCCCATGGTAGAGTTTTCCAGTTGTGGCACCAGTTTGTGTCACTGTTGTGGCCTGACAACCCATTTCAGAGTGTTAGGGTATTTCTGATTACACCTGAACACTATGATCGTTTCCAATATAGTTCCAAAAGACTGAACATAGTAATGGCCAAAGGTGCAAAGGTAGTAGTTGAACCTAAAGCCCTTTCTACTCATGACATGCACTACTTTACATGACCAGACGTTTCCTGGGGGACATGTGCCAATATAAATGTCTGAAGCAGTTTACATTGAACTGACTTTGTCCTGCAGTCCAAATCAAATTGAATAGACTTTGACCTGATGTGTGAACCAGGCAGGTCATTGTCTGGAGCATTAACAGTGTAGTGATGTTGCGGAGGTTGCACACAGTGTTGCTGTTGCTGCTGGAATCAAAAATACACTATACAGAAAGTGAGGGTATTGCTGTATACCCAAGAAGAAATGCTACAGCGAACATTCCCCTATTATCAGTCATTATGATGTAATTCTCTCTAATAACTTAACAAGTTGTACCTAGCAGGCCGTGAACCGAAGATGACAGGAGGTGGGTGTCCAGGGTGTAGAAACCCAGGTAGTTCCTGTGGTACGGGTGCTTCTCCCACACTTTGTGTAGCAGGATGACAAACTTGACTGAATCTTTCAGAGTTACTGTGAGGCTGCGATCCTTGGTCAAGAGAATATCCACACTGGAGGATATGAGGGTGAGGGGAACAAGATGGTAAGCATTTATTCTCAACTGGATTTTTGACTCATGTAGAGGAATAGTTTTCTCTTATTGAATGAGGTAACCATGGGACATGCAGCCACTCACTTGGATCCTTTGAGTGAAGCTGAATCAGACCATCGCAGCTTGACCAGTTGGCCATCCTGAAACACCGAGACGTCCTGAGTGCTCACAATCAGCCTCACCCCCAGAGTCTTGTGGATGATGCCAAAACGCCAAAAGTAGGTGTTAATTTTCCCATCAGGGGGAATCATCTTGTCGCCTATGATCTCGCCATTGACCAAAATACCTGAAGAAACAATAGGGGATTCCGTCACTCACAGCTGGGTGTAATTTTCAGGCACGTGAGGAGAAATGTACAAAATCTTGGTCTCATGGCTCATGCTCAAAAATGGCTCATGGCTGACCTTGTTTAAGGTCTCTGACCAGGTTGAAAATGGTTCCTGGTTTGTCGTTGATGTTGAAGCACAGTGCGTCTTCTCTGTCTGGGAGCTCAATCATGAAATGAGGATCCCCATCCACTGCAGGTGACAACAAAGTAAATGGAAGTGATAAACAAAATGAGTAATAGTTTTGTTTTATATGTAGTCTTCGCTCAACATTTTGGCTCCTACATGACAACAAAACTAAGTGTACAGCAATGCAAGCAGCTCTGTGAGCTTGTGCACAGTGGGGCTTTTGGGCTAAATTCAACGTGCTCATAAATGTTAGGAGAGGAGTCAGGGTAATACTAAAGTGAGTGAGATACATCATCTAAGGACAATTTAAACAAGTTGTTTAGATAGACTGACAAAACAACTGACTAGAAGAGTAACACAGTTCTTTCTAGAACCATCAAGCCAGCTATGCAAAAAATGACTTACCGAAATAGGAGGGTGTTGACTGATAACTATACGAGTATGCTGGAGGGGCATAATGTTGAAATGGATTCCGTCTTTCTGACTCTTGTCTTTGCTCTGTCAAAATAAACAGATGACAAAAAACAAATGTGTGAATTTAAGCTAAAGTTTTAACTTGAGCACCACCTTCAGGTACCCACAATAGTTGAAAATGAATGCGGTTTGCGAATGTTAGGTTTTGTTTCACACATACTGTAGGTCAAATGGCTGACTCTCTTACCCTCAGTCAGTTTATCAGCAATGAGCGGGCTTTCTGTTCCATCCTCAGTTTCAGGCTTAGTGACCACCATGGAAGTGAGAGGGGTTACGAAGCTATACCGCAGGGACATTTCCAGGGCCTTTGCCGTGGCATTCTCTTTCTCACCAGTGATACCACTCTTACTGAAAGTAGAAAAATATGTGGCTTGGTTGGAATTGGTGAATTAGTTTTGTGTGATCCATTCTTAGCTCTCAGACGATTTGTGGATGCATCTTTGATGAAGGTTTTAAATCATAAAAATTACATACAGATTTCCAATGAAAAAGTTTCAGGTATCAGCTTGAGTGAAATTGCTCAAACTCACCTTTTCTCCAGTAGCTGCTGGATGGTTAGATAGGCCCAAAGACGCTCTGTAAAATCTCCAAAAATGTATTCCTCATCAGGGTACATCACGTCCCAGTCTACAGCACCGGCCTGTCCCTGCACCTTGAAGTCCTCTTCAAACTAAGCAGGAGGGACAAAGAGGAGTAATAGTCTCTAAAAACAGATTAATAAACAGACCTCATCTATCACCTCACAATTGTATTGATACAGTTTCTTTGTCCTCACCCCCTGGCCAACCACTTCCACCATGAAGTTGTCAAGGTCGTTGTCCTCCAGTTTTCCGGCCACCACGATCTCGGAGCCGTTAAATAGCTGGTTGAAGTGGTTAGTGGTGAGAAAGTCCACTGCCTCATCAGGATAACGCAGGTCAACCTCCAAAAGAAGAGGGCTGGACACCTCCTCATAAAAACCCTGCGACAAATCCCCACACACACAATGTATCACCAGTGTTTGTACAAAATGTGTTACAGTATGAGACTGTTCTTTTGTGATGCACTCTGGGCTGCACATTTTTACGTATGAAAGGTTGGTAAACCAGTTAAAATACTCAACTCAACTGGGTTGAGTATTTTAGCTTAATCAAAATGTAGTCATGGTATAAATGTAGAAAACTGTGAAGTAATTATAGTCTTGTAAATGTGTTCACAGCCTAAACTTTCCACCTGAAGTTGAAGTGTTGCATCTGATCCCTCATAAATTTTGCGGGCCGATCCCTTGTTTTGTTTGCTCAACGAATCCAGGAAGGTGTAATCCACATCATTTCCAAATCCAAGACAGAACAGAGAAATGTTTCCACCCATAGCAGGGCGCACATTCTCCAGGATCCTAGCGGGGCCTTCAAAATACAAAATAATTCTTACCTAAGTTATATACTTAATTTGATGTTAAACATTAATTACAACAATCAAACGTGCACTCACACAAAATATACCTTACAGTATGTGCACACTCACCCCGATCTGGCATTCCATCAGTCAGTGCAATAATCATATCAATGCTCCTCTCTGGGATCCTTTGCTCCTTTCTGTCGCTGACAAGCATTTTCACACTGTCCAACAATGCATCATTAAAATTGGTTGCTAGATGGTAAACACATAAGAAAATGTAATCAGATCACAGAAGTGTTTTTTTAATTTTATTTTGAAGTGAGGACATTATGTATAAAAAGGTTAGTAAGATCATTACATCCTCTGATATCTAGTTGCCTGATAAATGCCATGGCTTCATTCACGTTTTCTTCTGTTGCTTTGGAAAGTGTTGATCTCCAGGGATCGACCTGGCTACCAAACAGGACAATGGCAAAATGGTCCTCCTCATGGATGTCTTTGAGGATGGCCAGCATTGCCTCTCGTGTCTACACAGAGGTCATAAGAAAAACGTGTGCATGTGGACACTAACATTTTATAACTACATTTGCAGTCTGAACAGTCCCCCACCTGGTCAATCTTTCTTCCAGACATTGAACCGCTCCTGTCAATCACAAACACCACATTCTTCGGGACTCTGGGCAGGTGAGGTGGAGCGAAAAAGTGTACAAAGTACCCATTTACAATCTGAAGGGGAAAGAATAATAAAGGGCAGTAATAAACATACTGTAATTTATAGACCTATATGTTCTTGTGCAATTTTATCATTTTTTACAGTATATGTATAGTAATGATAAATAATATTTCAAGTATAGAAGACATTAATTATAAAATGCGACACGAAAAATAAGCAATTATGATGTAAGGAATTCTGTATGATTTAACTGAGGTTTCTTCAGACTGATCGAGAAACATTACCAATTCTGCCTTTGACTATAAATGTGCCAAAATACAGACATTGGAATCATTCTTCCCATTTTTTCCCGAGAAGGACCCCTTGACCCCACACTAACGTATCTGTTTTTAGTTGTTTGAGTGACAGCATACCTGAATGTCCCCAATGCTGGTCGCTCTGTTTACGTCATATTTGATGACAAAATCTCCATCAATGAAGGTTCCATCACAACCAGGACAACTCCTCTGCTGCTCCATGGTTGGTGAGAAAGAGATGTGTGCCTGACAACATGATACACACAGTCAGCTGAACTCAAATCGTTAGGTCAATAATGTCTTTCATGTAAAAAGGGTGGAAGTCTGATCCACGAACTGCAGGCAAAGCATGAGAAAACTTCCTCCAGGGACCATGTACCTTTTTGTCTGTTACAGTTTTCTCCACCAGAGGGAGCAAATCATTGGTCAGGAAGGTAGCATGGGCATCAAGGAAAGAAATGCCCTGTGGCTCATAGATGTTTGTCACAATCTGTCATACACACAGGCAAAAAGACAGACAGACAGACAGACCATTTGTAAATAGCTCATTTAAAAGATCTGAAAGGACCAAATCACAAGGCCACAGCAGAACAGAATCAGATTCACCTGAAACTCCTGGACCCTCTGTTTGGGTTTAATTTGAGTCAGAATCTCATACTGGCCCAGCTTCCTCTGAAGGAGCTCCTCGTAAGTCAGAACAAAAGTCACATTTTTTTCTGCTGCGATATTGACGGACACAGAAAACTTCTCCATCTTTCTCCCAGAAGCTCTATAATGAAACAGAGAGAGAACAATCATCAAAGATCCACTTCAAAAAACCATGACTAATAAATGTAGACTAGTAACCAGCTTACACCAAACGACTAAGATCAAAGGAGTGTGAAAATCTAAATGGAGATCCACTTTGATTTTCTGTGTGTTTCTTGCTGTGTTTGCTTCATGAATATTTCATCCTCACAGACTCACTTCACCAGTCCAGCAGTTTGTCCAGAGGAAACAGCCTTTTCATACTGCTTCTTGGCTTTCTCTTTTTCCTTCACGTCCCCAACGTACACCTGACCTTCAATTTCCCTGTGAAAGATAGAGAACATAATGTTGCTCTTGAACTCTGCCAACTGTATCATTAAGAGAAATGAGCTTTCAAGCACAAGAGAAGCGGTGATAATATCTGTCTCAAAAAGCAACATGATACAAGCAAACACTGGGTACAGGGTGAAAATTTTAACGTGGCAAACGGACATGCTGAAGTTACTGATGAAGGCGGTCTTGGGCAGCTGCACTTCAAAGAAGATTTCCTGGGAGGTGTTTGCTTTGTTCAGGGCCTTGGAGGTCATGACGGTGTGAGCAAAACGAGACCTCACAGTGCAGTCCACCGTCACGCTGTACACCTCCACCTGGCAGAAAGAGAGGCTGTGTAGGCAAGAGATCCCAAGCATCGTATCCACACACTTTTTTAAATAACTTTAGAGTCGGCTGTTTTTGTGTCATTTCAAAACTGACTTGATAATTGCAGGTGGATTCACCTTAAATAGTACTAAATAAGACAACAATAAGAGCTTAAAAAACACGAGTTAAAGATAATTTAGTAACTGGTTCTACTCAGAGAGTGTTTATGTGAATCAGCCTGGGTGCAGCATGTCGAAACACATATGGTGTGTATATTTAAAGTATACTGTGTGTTTGTCAGTCTATTCACTTTACCAACCACTCTGAACAACCATTATCAACCTTTTACTGGGAGTCTATTTTTCTTGTATCCAAGATCTATCTGTGACCAACACAATAATCATGTGTGCCTGAGCTGAGGGCATTTTACATGATTCCTGTTTGCTTCAGTCAGGGTGACGCTATTCCTTCCTGCCTTGATTCCCTCTGCATGCTTTCTGTTTTATTTGAGATCTTCTGGGTAAAAACCAAAGGAAATGAGGAATATTTTTCCAAGGTGGCATCTTATATCTGGCACAGACAGATATTTGACTCTCAGAGTATGACAATGTTTAACCCTAAAATCTCTTTGCTTTAAATACCTTGAATGGACACAGTGGACATTCCTGTTGTCTGTTAGGTCAAATTTTAAATCTTTGCCTAAGCATCTACATGTTTTCATTCATTCTGGGCATTGAGAGAGAAGTAGGTTTGTTGGACCTGAAGGGAGCAACTGATTTCTTGGATTAAAGAACATGGTTATATGTTTGCATATCTTACTTGCAGAAAAAGAATAAACCTATGCTGGCCTAACACTTAACAACTTCTTAAGTGTTTTCAAATTCACAGACAACTTTCTTAAGTCAGAGTAATATCATTGGAGGTTTGCTGTAGTTGGGGCGCACTCCCTTGATCTTAGTCGTTTGGGCTCCTACCCCCCATTAAGTTTGCCTCGTTGTCGTTTAGTTGAAGCGCTTCCGCTTATAGACAACTAGTGGTGGCCACTGTGTTTCTATCTGTTTATTCTGTCTCATAACCTTTGTCGGTGAAGGCAATGTGTTCGCTCCCTCTCCCGACATAGGTGCGTCCTGTTTGGTTGGCTGGTGTTTTCGCCCGAAGCCGGCTTGTAATTAGCGCATCAGATCACCTTGTTGGAGAGGCTATGTTTCCGCGCTCACTCCAGCATAGGTGTAGTAACTTCTGGCATAGTGTTCCTGCTAGTGCCTGCTCTCTGTATATCAACTGGTTGGTGAAGGCAGTGTTTACGCTTCCCTGCTCCGAGCTCGTTGTTGTGTCCTCAGTCAGTGCTGGCTATGTTGGTCAATCACTACTGTACTGCCTGTATGGCTACTATGCAGCCTGAGGACGGTCATGATCTCTGTCCCTCCTGCCTGGGCCTTGAACACCTGAGAGAGGGCCTGTCTGAGGATCCCTGCATGAACTGCAGCTACATGCCTCGGACCATGAGGGCTGCTCGACTGTCTGAGGTGGAGGAACTTCTGGGGGGGTGAGCTCGCCAGTTTATTTGTCTCCTCCTCAGCTGACTCCGGCTCAGGGGGGCGGTTACGATCCCTCCTGGCCAGTTGAAGCGTAGAGCTGCTGAGACTGTAGGCGCCTCTAATCGGAAGCAGTCCAAGCTTGCATCCAGGGTGGACCAGCTTACGGCAGAGCTTGATCAGATGAAGGCTGCCTTTTTCACAAGGAAGACTGAGGCGAGTAGGGTCAGTGTGGTCCCGCCTGCTCCTCCTGATGCCACTACAGTTATTGAGGAGGACATCCTCTCAATGGCGGCATCTGCCACAGAGTTTCGTGCTGATGTCTAGGGAGTTGGGACGGGTGATGTCCACACTCGTCCAGGCTCGCTGCCAGGTTTGGTTGGCGCAGTCGCCCCTCACTGAGGCAAGCAGGAGGATCCTGCGCAGTGTTCCAGTGGAGCCTGGGGAGCTGTTCGGATCAGCAGCTCTAGAGGCTCTTGAACGGTCTATTCAGGCTAGACAGACCAAGCAGCAGCTCTCTGGTCTCAGCAGGAGCTTGCCTCCCCATGTTAGGCCTAGGAGTACTGTGGTCCCTCCTCAGCGCCGGTTTCAGTCCCCAGCTGGTGCCAGTGGTCACCAGCAACCTCCCCAGCACAGCATCCTGGCCGTCGTGCAGCCCAGGACTTTTGGGTCAGGATGACCATCATAGGCGACCCGGCAAAAGCCCTTGCTCTCGACCAAGAGCTCTCTACCCTCCTGGTCAAGGGTGCCATCGAGCCGGTAGACCCCGTGGCTCAGCCCGGTGGATACTACTCAACGTTCTTCCTTGTCACAAAGAAGGACGGTGGACTTCGCCCTATTTTAGATCTGCGGGGTCTCAACAGGTTCCTAAAGGTCATGCCATTCCATACGCTCAGCACTGCAGAGGTTCTGACAGCGTCTGGTCACTCGGGAATCATCGAGTCTCGCGAGAATATTCTGAAGGAACAGATCCGCTGATGACACCGGAAGATATAGACAATGGGATACGATTGTGCTTTGTGAATAGGGGGAAGTGATAAGATAAAGACCAAGTGGCCGTCAGCCTTCAAGATCAACAAATTTTCTTTCAGCCCAAAGTTAAGGTGCAAAATTAAGCAAATTGGTCGACAAATCTGAGAACTTCATTTATATAAAGCACAAAAAGAACGATATTTCTTTAAGCATGAAAAATGTCACTCGATTTTTAGTCTTGGTTGATATAAAAATAAGATTTTGAAAGAAAAATGGAACCATTAAAACTGATTTGTTTACCACTTACTCTCACAGCTCAAGAGACAGGTGCTGTTGTTAGGGAAGAGTTCAAATCTGGTAAACCTGCATTTAGCAATAGCTTCTAACTGGTTTATCTCTGTAGACAAACAGTTATTATCTTGATTGATTGAGAAACATCTGCTCTGCTGAGGAGGGGTTGCACTACAACAGCAACATAGTCTTCTTGTTGGGTAGCTGTAAACTGAAACTTGACTAGTTTGTTCAGCACAAAGTTTTTAGTTTAAGGCCTTTTGTGTCTTAGTTTGGTGATTTATGGTGTTTACTTTTTCGCCCTCGTATCTGTTCGAGCTGCTTCATTACATTGTCCTTGCCCATTTAATGAAGACTTATTAAACCGAACCTGATATTTATCAAATAAAAGAAGATACAACTGGAATATTTTTCTTACCATGGCATCATTTGTACTTCTTTTCTGTAAAAAATAAAAAATAAACAGACAATACAAAGGGAGAAATCAAAACTTAAGACTGCACAAAACTGAAATCACATCAAATTATTGTACTTAAAACATTGAACTTATAATAAGTGGTTAAAATGTCGCTTCAGTGTGGATTCAGATCTCAAATTCATCAATGACTGCCAGGTTTGTTTAATTCCACACAAACTGAAAAATGCAAACAATATCTTTAACCTTATGACAGGACTGACTGGGTGTATGTTTTTTTTTACAGATACCTTTAGAGGTCTAGTAGCTCCTCCTGTCTCCTGAAATACAAATACAGCATATTAAACCGAAAAGGAACCAAAATACTAGAAAACAAACACACGCATGAAGAGGAGATGTTCAGAACAGTTAAACCAGGGTAGAAATAAAGTTGAAAACTAAAGAGCACACTTTGTGATGCACCGCTGATTAAAAAAACAGACTGAATCTAAAATCAGGTACCACCAGGTATAGTCAACACTGGAGAAATTAAACAACTATTAATGTAAGATGCATTTCTAAATTAAGATATTTGCATATAAAGGTTGTTGTGTAAAATTACCTGCAGAGTTTCATGGCCCCCGGAGATGACCACAGCTCCCTGGGCCAGGCTGAGCAGCGCAAGGCAGGCGCTAGCCCACGGGAGCAGCAGTCGAACACCCTGCAGTCCAGACATGACCAAACTTCTACTGAATAGTGTCTGACTTCAGTGCTGAGAAAAAGCTCTCTGCCCAAGGGGAGGGACTGACCAACAGGACTGACCTCAATGTGTTGAAGTCCTTGAGCTACAAACATTGATACCAGAAACATGAAGTCAGAATGAATATATATATATATTTTTTTTTAAAGCATTGATTTATTTTTAAATTATTTCATTTTGGGGGTTATTCCTACTGCCGACAAAGTGCCAGACCATTCAGTTCATATTGTAGCTAAATTGTAGTTATCCCCTAAACTTTGATAATAAAAGGTAGTGTATTTGTGTAAAAGTAGTTCTGCCAGTTACCACATGTGGGTGGACAAACATTGCTTCACTCCCTCCTTAGCGCACTCTTTCACACAGTAGCCTGTACTGCTTCACTTAACGTGTACTGTATGTTTGTGTCATTTCCCCCTTGCAAGGAAGCAAACAGTACAGCAGTGTAAGGAAATCAGAGAGACTACTGTATGTACTTTTAAGTCAAATTATCCAGACACACACACACTGATTATTGCTAGATTTGGCCAAGTGCATGTAGATGAATTGGGATATTGTGATGTTAAACTGGAGTGAGCTGGCTGGACCAAAAAGTGTTTTTGATAGTGCATCATCACAAGCTAAACATCTCTATCTCAACATACATAAGGTGAAATCAACCAGATGACTTGTGCGTGGATATTAGGAGTTCTGCAACTGTGGACCTTGTGAACACACACAACTGTTTTCCTACTTGTGCAATTCTGTTTACTTTTAGGTGAGTCATCTTCATCGTGTGGGACTGTGTTTGGCACATGCAGTTTTAAGGGAAAGAGGAAAAAAATAAAAATGACCCACTGATTTTGAACCTGAATCCTTTATGCTTGTGTACCTTTAGGTCTGCAATATGTTAGGCTAGTTAAAGAAAGATTTAGTCAGATACCTGACCATGTTAAGTGCTCGTCTAATGACAGAGCTGGATTCTCATCAGGGGTTCAAAGATACGATTATAAGATGAGATCTGTGCATATGGAATGATTTGGTTCAGTAGTTGTCAATTTTATCAAGTACAATGTAAGCACAATATTCACACTGATACAATGAAGGCCTTGATGGAAATGAAAATAACAACTGTTTTGCTCAAAGCTCAAACATTTCATTTTACTATTGCGTTGCCACTTGGGGGCAGCAGAAACAAGCTTTAACAGAGTCCTGACATTTGATCACCCTTAAGTTGATATATCAGCAATTAGAGGCCTTGATAGTGCCTCAAGGGAGTCATGTGTCTTGCATCTTGATGAATCTTAAGTTGTGTTCAGACAAAACCAAAGATAATCATTTTACCTTTTCCCTATTGCTTAGCTTCAGCCACAGTGCTGATGATGGTTATTCAACCCAAAAAGTCAACATCATGTTTGGCTTAGTAGCCTACTGTAAGCAATGATTCACAAGCATGGCTATCTCCTCATTTAGGGGCTGCATCCTTCAGAGGGAACATTTGAAGACAAATCAAATCACATCAGCACATCAAAGGCTGTCCCATTTCGAAGGCCTCTTTAAATGATTGAAACAAATGCGTCCTTCTTTTCCCGGCTAACAAAGGATCTATTTGGTGCATCCTTCGTGGCCCAACATACACAGAGATTCCTTGTCCAATAATACAAACAAGCTGGTACACCCTAAATACAGTAATACACTTTTTATATTATTGGGCCTTTTTGCCTTCATTGGACAGCTAAGGGGGGATGGCATGCAGCAAACGGCTGAGGTCAGATTCGAACCCACAGCCTCTGCAATGAGGACTACCTCTGTAGGCACATGGGGCGCACAACATAACTGGTAGGCTATTCAGCACCTGTAAAACACTTTTGAATGTAAGTTCATGGATTCCACTGAGTCCAATATCTACCAATACTAATGTTGTTGCTATAGGCAACAGAGGCGGGGCTTAGATATAAAAAGTGAAGGGTGGGAACAGCTGTTCATGCAAACGGGGAAACCAGCAGACTGTCTCATTTCAGTTTGGCCTGAACTGAGGCTATGAAGGCTGGGTCATTCGAAGGATGAAAGTCCTGAAAAGAGACACAGCTCATGTCTTAAGGATGGTTTGTGTGTGTCTGTGTTTAACTCGGACTCTGACTGAATGCACAACTCACCCTAAACTTCTTTACAGTATAATCTTAAACCCAGTTGTATTATGTGTACATGGGACAGTATTGTTATTGTGAACATAACTTAGCACTTTATGGAAGTTTAAGGAAGTCTTTCCCTTAGTTAGCAACTCCATATTAGATATGATCAATTTGTCTTTACTGGCAGGCTATGTACCCCAGGCATTTAAAGTAGCGGTAATCAAACCTCTACTTACAAAGCCTACTCTGGACTCAGGAACTCTGGCTAATTACAGGCCTATATCCAACCTTCCTTTTTTTCTCGAAGATCCTGGAGAAGGTGGTAGCTAAACAGCTGTGTGACTTTCTCCATGACAACAGTTTATTTGAGGAGTTCCAGTCAGGATTTAGAATCCACCATAGCACTGAGACTGCACTAGTTAGAGTTACAAACGATCTACTTCTAGCCTCAGACAGGGGACTTCTGTCTGTGCTCGTCTTGTTAGATCTTAGTGCTGTTTTTGACACCATTGACCATCGGATCCTGTTGTACAGACTGGAGCATTTGCTTGGAATTACAGGGACTGCTTTAAGTTGGTTTGAATCTTACTTATCAGACCGATCTCAGTTTGTACATGTTAATGATGAGTCCTCTATCCACACTAAAGTTTGCCATGGAGTCCCACAAGGTTCAGTGCTTGGACCAATTCTCTTTACATTATATATGCTTCCTCTGGGAAATATTATGAGGAAACACTCCATACAGTTTCATTGTTATGCAGATGATACTCAGCTTTATGTATCAATGAAGCCCGATGGTACCAGTCAGTTATGTCAGCTAGAAACGTGCCTTAAGGACGTTAGGACCTGGATGACCAGAATTTTTTTGCTACTTAACTCAGACAAGACTGAAGTTATTGTGCTAGGCCCTAAGAACCTCAGAGAGACTTTTTCTAGTGATTTGACTGTCCTTAGTGACATCAGCCTGGCATCTAGCACCACTGTTAGGAATCTAGGAGTTCTTTTTGCCTTTTGTCTTTTAGCTCTCACATCAGTCAAGTTTCAAGAACAGCCTTCTTTCACCTTCGTAATATATCCAAGATCAGGAATATCCTGTCGCAAAGTGATGCAGAAAAACTAGTTCATGCATTTGTCACCTCCAGACTGGATTATTGTAACTCTCTTTTGTCAGGGTGCTCTGGCAAATCTCTAAAGACTCTTCAACTGGTCCAGAATGCTGCAGCTCGTGTACTGACCAGAACCAGGAAATGGGACCACATCACTCCTGTCCTGGCTTCTCTGCACTGGCTCCCTATACAGTCTAGAATAGAATTCAAGATCATTCTTCTCACCTACAAAGCTCTCAATGGCCAGGCACCATCTTACCTGAAGGAGCTACTAGTGCCGTACTGTCCCTCGAGAGCATTGCGGTCCCGGAGTGCAGGCCTGCTGGTGGTACCTACAGTCTCCAAGTGTACTATGGGAGGTAAAGCCTTCAGTTATCGGGCTCCTCTCCTCTGGAACCGCCTTCCAGCCGGGGTCCGGGAGGCAGACAGTCTATATTTTTAAGAATAGACTTAAAACTTTCCTTTTTGATAAATCTTATAGTTAGGGCTGGTGCTGGTGTAGACCAGCTCTTCGTTATGCTGCTATAGGCTTAGACTACCGGGGGAACTGGCACCCTGAGCTCCTCTCTCTCTCTCTCTCTCTCTCTCTCTCTCTCTCTCTCTCTCTCTCTCTCTCTCTCTGTGTGCATATACAGTACATCATATTACTGCATGTATCTATCTATAAATCTCAGTCACTAACCACCCACTTTCCTGGGAGCTCTTGAGCTCTCCTAGGCTCCTAAAGATCGTCGGTTGACGGCTTGCCAGAACACTACAACTTTTGCTGCTTTGCTAAAGTGCTCATGATGGATAGGCCGGATCTTTATAACATAGCAATAAGTAAGGTCTTTTACTTGCTTTTTGTAACATAACAATGAGTAAGGTCTTTTTACCTGCTCTTTTGTAATGTTAACAGACAAAGAGTAAGGTATTTTACCTGCTTCTTGTAAAGTGTCTCGAGATAACACTTGTTATGAGTTGACGCTATACAAATAAAAATTGATTGATTGATTGATTATGTCGGTCACTATCACTGTGCAGTTGATTGACGGTCCAACTTGATTTTCTTGATGAGGTTACAACCAACAACTACTGTTTACCAGTATGTGACCATCAGACAAGTGTTCTTTTCAAACCCTAAGTATATATTCCTAGAAATGGGTCCCTTTTGCAGTTTATTAACACACAACTACATTTAAGATATGTGATTTTTTTTTTCTCAAAGAAACGTACAAAAACTCAAACAGTCAAATGATTAAACAATATTTTCAACACTGACACAGAAATGTCACTATTCATTTACAGCTGCATAATCCAAACCTGCATCTATATCCAAGTTTAGTGTACTGTGCAATATACAAATGACAAAGACTGCTTACATAGCAGATGATGTCCACCCACAGTGCTGGCACAAAACTATCTCACTTAAACATTACTTCTTAAAACACTTTTTTTTTTGTAATCAATATGCAGATTCAGCTTTGACTGAGAAACATTCACACTTCAGGGTGTGTTATTTCTTCCTGCAGTGTGTGTCTATTTGCTGAACACACTGCCACCAGGAGCTTTGGGAGCAGCAGGCTTGCTCAGGGCTGTCTCCGTCCCTGACCTCACACCGCTGAAAACAGACGGAGCCGTTTTACCCATACGCTCTAAACAAAGAGAAAAACACACACATGTATCATTAGAGAAACCGATGCTTAAACCAGGTGACTGCTCATCCTGAAAAGGTAAGGAATTCCCCTCAGGTGTCTTTAAGGGAAGAATGAAAATGAGAATGAGAACAAAAATGTCTTTAGTTTAATGTGTAAAACTGGCTCTCGCCTGGTTCCCTGTTGAAGAATTAGAAACAGTAAACACAGCTTTCAGCTCATCTAATCATCCAACTGATTAATGGTTTTCATGTTTTAAGGAATACACAAGAAATCAAATGGCCAATGAAGAACACTGTTGGCAAATATTAGGCAGTCAGTTATGGCATTTCATTTGGAGTCCTATCAAACACAAACAATATAGATTTTTAGGCAAACATTTGTGTGGGTGGACAGCTAAAGTTAAAGGGTCAAAAACCAAACCCAAGGTCTGGATTTTTCTGCTGCCAAACAGTATGTGGGTTATAAAAGTGAAGCACTATCCAGTATCCTGGTTTATAAGCTTCTGAAAGAAAGAGGGACTTAAAAAATGCAGCAGCTGATTTTTTATGAATTAAGTTTTTAAAAAGAGATTATAAAAAAACATATGGGTAACTTGTAGTTTGCTGCTGAATTGTATTTAGATTATTAGGGGATATAAAAAAGGTGTTTCCAGCTCCATTTGTTCCAACAAACCCACAAGCATTAAAACAGCAACATAAACCCTTACCCAACAATGGTATTGGCTGTTTAAATAGGCCACCGTGTCTTATATTTATATTATGTAGGAAAGGACTATGTAATAACCAAATGATAAAAGTAGGCTAAATAAAAACAAAAAACAAATATCTATCCATGGTAGTATCGTTATGACAGAATTAAGGCTAAGTGGGCATTAAAGACGCTGGTTCTTCTTGTGCTTTCTGCCTGTTAATTGGATGCTTTCCTGCCCTCTTTCGTCAAGTGCTTCCTCATTGGTCGATTGACTTTGGGTCTCTGTTAATCATGTAATTAAGAGTTAATTTTAGACCTGCTTTATGTAAAGTGTAAAGAGACAATAATTGGCTTTATTAGTATCAATTTATTGACTGACTATGGGTTATCAAAGAAGCCTAAATAGTCATCCTTTTGCCCAATTCAATTCAAACCATTATTGACTATCGAATATTAAAACATATTAAAACAACCAAAGCAACAACAACATCAACAAACACTAATAATCAATTACAAAAACAACTGAGATCATTAAAAACACTTACAATTAATTGTTCATCAACCCAAGTCGTTTTCGTTCCTTGAACTAACCAAACTGTGACTTTTTTTGGTATGGTTTAGGACATTTTTGCTATAATAGTACATGAACTTTGGATTCAAAGGGGACTACAGCAATCTCCTAGGTAAAAAAGAAACAGCCTGGCTGACACTGACAGGCTTTGTACACATCAGATGCAAATCCCTCACACTTGTTGATGAATCCTAAGTATCAAGTAACTCATACTGATCAAACTTCAGCCATAAAGGCTAAGTTTAAGATGATGCAACTTGTTGGGAATCTATTTAATTGGCTGTTCTCTTTTTTGCACAGCCTTGGTATTCATATGAATGAATAGATTCCCTATGAAGACTTCTTTTATACCTTATCAGGGAAAACCTTGTTACTGCTACCAGACATGCAAAGAATATCACTTCATGGAAAAGATTTATGGAAAGAAGCTCTACAACTGCAGATACATTTTAATATAATCTAACTTTTATAAACAGTTTATAGGCTGATGACTAAAGAGACTTTCATGAAAGTATCCATTAGTTCTCCTGAAGCTGAGATGAATGAGGTCGATTAGATCATCCTAAAATGTAAACCATCAATTAAATCAACATGAATGTATTAAGTGTGTATATTTTCTATACTTCTTAAACAATAGTCAGTTTGAACATTTCAGTTGTACTGTGACCAGCAATACATAATTTTATTAGTTTGTCACCACTCTTATCTTTTATTTGGTATCATTTGTATCAGCAGCACTACAGTGGACTTTACATCAATTAGCATGATAAACATCTACTCATCAGGGTTGTACTGCTTGAAAACATTTTATATTCTGTGACCTCCTCACATAATCAAATGCTAAATTCAACAAACTGGTATATGTTATTGAGGTTGAACAAGGAGAAGACCTGAATCAAAGACTGGACAAACATGAACAAAGCAGATTTTTCTATCACACTTAGCACTTATAACAAAATCCAGCTGGATTCCATATTGAGGAACTGTGTCCCATTTATTTGAATATAAGTGATCGCTGAGGTTGCTCCGATATATCTCCGTATTTAGGGATAGCGTTATTGCTTTCCATTTTTGGAGCTCCAGCAATAACACTGATACAGAAATGGAAGTCATCCATACAGTGCTGTGAATGAAGAGTGTTTGCTTTATGGGTTCATGATACCAGAGCATTATAGTGTAAATACAGGCAGATATGAATATTTAGTTTAAAAGTTTAATTTGAATGATTTCTGGTAGACAGTGATGTATAGCCTGTTCTTAAACAGTTTTAAAAAGGCCTGACACAATGTAGTCTGATGCTTCGCCATCGATGAGGCCTGTTCCATTATTGTGAACGAACCAGCAGGGGACATTGTCTCCTTTCTTCACATCCCTCCTGAAGTCTCTCTGCCAGCCTCTGTGGACACACACACACAGACATTTTACAGTATGTACACTGACAGATATTTCAAGTGCACATTACAAACCAACAGCCATATATGAAATCAGCACACATGTTACATGCTGACTATTTATTTTGGCATGTACCTTGTCACATTGAGCTCCCGTCCTTTCACAAACATGGTGGCATCTGGTTTCTCTGTGACTTCACCTGGACGCAGGTCTGACACCTCATAATTGATCCCATGGTAAAACTGACCTGGAGGATGACAAATTATCAGAGGTAAATATCATTTTGAAGTACATTTATTCTATCCCTAAATGTTCCCTAATGTTAAATAAAATATATAAAGACCCCAAATACAGTGTGTAATATAAAGAAACTGGCTATTCAGACAAAATATGATCTTTAAACCAGAAAGTAAACATGTTTATTTCTGCTGCATAATGGGCCTTTTAATATAGGTGTTAAACGGGCTCCTTGGCTTTTGCAGCCAGTCTCAAGTGTAAACTCAAGGTGCTGCACTGTTTTTCACATCAGCATTTTTCAGCACCAGGGGTTTCTGCTTGGTTAATACACATTGTGAGTTGTTTGGGTCACAATTGATCCAGGGTGTGAATAATGCTTCAACTGTTGGACAGGAAATAAAAAACTGCATAAGATTTTGGTGGTAGCCTCTGCTAAGGGATCGTTGTTCCAGTTTAACATAGATGACCTCTTTAAGACCTCAGTTGTTTTCTTCTTCAAGTTGATATCGTGTTTCTTTTAGGTTTTGATGAAGGCCAAGTTAGGTTAGCCACACATCTATCCGATATGTTTCTGTTCTTTAATCTTACCCCCTGTTATTGTGGGTACATTTCGAGCCCTTTGGTGTAGGATTCTTATAACACCTAATTGATATAGCCTACTGTAAAATTCTGTGTTTAAGACGCACTTATAATACCTATATTTCCTCTAAAAGTTTTGCTGTGTCTCATATCATTAGGACCAATACACCAACATAAAATACTGAGATATGCTCCTTCTTGACCTCAAGTGCACGTGAAGTCCCTGAAGAATGATTCCTCAATTTGATTCCTTAATTGCAAATCAGAGCATAAGATATTGTGCTCAGATATGAAAGGAAATCTGAGACTGTTTATTAAGCTTGCAATTTGGGGTTATTGTATACATATAGTTTTGCATTTAAAGAACCAAATATAGCACATATCCAATAATAACTCTAAAATCAAAGCTAACAGTTAACTCACAGTGTACTGCTGTATGTAAGAAGGAAACAAGAGGCAGTCCCCTCTTTGCTCCCGTGTTTACTGTCTTGATACAGATTTAAAAACTAAAACCAAATCATAACTATTTACAAGGAGATATTAATCCATCTGGTTTCTTTATGTTTGGAGTGGTGGCAGTAAGTTTTAACACAATCTTAAAATACCAAAGTAAAAGAGAAAGTCAATTTCCCATGGTAGAGTTTTCCAGTTGTGGCACCAGTTTGTGTCACTGTTGTGGCCTGACAACCCATTTCAGAGTGTTAGGGTATTTCTGATTACACCTGAACACTATGATCGTTTCCAATATAGTTCCAAAAGACTGAACATAGTAATGGCCAAAGGTGCAAAGGTAGTAGTTGAACCTAAAGCCCTTTCTACTCATGACATGCACTACTTTACATGACCAGACGTTTCCTGGGGGACATGTGCCAATATAAATGTCTGAAGCAGTTTACATTGAACTGACTTTGTCCTGCAGTCCAAATCAAATTGAATAGACTTTGACCTGATGTGTGAACCAGGCAGGTCATTGTCTGGAGCATTAACAGTGTAGTGATGTTGCGGAGGTTGCACACAGTGTTGCTGTTGCTGCTGGAATCAAAAATACACTATACAGAAAGTGAGGGTATTGCTGTATACCCAAGAAGAAATGCTACAGCGAACATTCCCCTATTATCAGTCATTATGATGTAATTCTCTCTAATAACTTAACAAGTTGTACCTAGCAGGCCGTGAACCGAAGATGACAGGAGGTGGGTGTCCAGGGTGTAGAAACCCAGGTAGTTCCTGTGGTACGGGTGCTTCTCCCACACTTTGTGTAGCAGGATGACAAACTTGACTGAATCTTTCAGAGTTACTGTGAGGCTGCGATCCTTGGTCAAGAGAATATCCACACTGGAGGATATGAGGGTGAGGGGAACAAGATGGTAAGCATTTATTCTCAACTGGATTTTTGACTCATGTAGAGGAATAGTTTTCTCTTATTGAATGAGGTAACCATGGGACATGCAGCCACTCACTTGGATCCTTTGAGTGAAGCTGAATCAGACCATCGCAGCTTGACCAGTTGGCCATCCTGAAACACCGAGACGTCCTGAGTGCTCACAATCAGCATCACCCCCAGAGTCTTGTGGATGATGCCAAAACGCCAAAAGTAGGTGTTAATTTTCCCATCAGGGGGAATCATCTTGTCGCCTATGATCTCGCCATTGACCAAAATACCTGAAGAAACAATAGGGGATTCCGTCACTCACAGCTGGGTGTAATTTTCAGGCACGTGAGGAGAAATGTACAAAATCTTGGTCTCATGGCTCATGCTCAAAAATGGGCTCGTGGCTGACCTTGTTTAAGGTCTCTGACCAGGTTGAAAATGGTTCCTGGTTTGTCGTTGATGTTGAAGCACAGTGCGTCTTCTCTGTCTGGGAGCTCAATCATGAAATGAGGATCCCCATCCACTGCAGGTGACAACAAAGTAAATGGAAGTGATAAACAAAATGAGTAATAGTTTTGTTTTATATGTAGTCTTCGCTCAACATTTTGGCTCCTACATGACAACAAAACTAAGTGTACAGCAATGCAAGCAGCTCTGTGAGCTTGTGCACAGTGGGGCTTTTGGGCTAAATTCAACGTGCTCATAAATGTTAGGAGAGGAGTCAGGGTAATACTAAAGTGAGTGAGATACATCATGTCAGGACAATTTAACAAGTAGTTTAGATAGACTGACAAAACAACTGACTAGAAGAGTAACACAGTTCTTTCTAGAACCATCAAGCCAGCTATGCAAAAAATGACTTACCGAAATAGGAGGGTGTTGACTGATAACTATACGAGTATGCTGGAGGGGCATAATGTTGAAATGGATTCCGTCTTTCTGACTCTTGTCTTTGCTCTGTCAAAATAAACAGATGACAAAAAACAAATGTGTGAATTTAAGCTAAAGTTTTAACTTGAGCACCACCTTCAGGTACCCACAATAGTTGAAAATGAATGCGGTTTGCGAATGTTAGGTTTTGTTTCACACATACTGTAGGTCAAATGGCTGACTCTCTTACCCTCAGTCAGTTTATCAGCAATGAGCGGGCTTTCTGTTCCATCCTCAGTTTCAGGCTTAGTGACCACCATGGAAGTGAGAGGGGTTACGAAGCTATACCGCAGGGACATTTCCAGGGCCTTTGCCGTGGCATTCTCTTTCTCACCAGTGATACCACTCTTACTGAAAGTAGAAAAATATGTGGCTTGGTTGGAATTGGTGAATTAGTTTTGTGTGATCCATTCTTAGCTCTCAGACGATTTGTGGATGCATCTTTGATGAAGGTTTTAAATCATAAAAATTACATACAGATTTCCAATGAAAAAGTTTCAGGTATCAGCTTGAGTGAAATTGCTCAAACTCACCTTTTCTCCAGTAGCTGCTGGATGGTTAGATAGGCCCAAAGACGCTCTGTAAAATCTCCAAAAATGTATTCCTCATCAGGGTACATCACGTCCCAGTCTACAGCACCGGCCTGTCCCTGCACCTTGAAGTCCTCTTCAAACTAAGCAGGAGGGACAAAGAGGAGTAATAGTCTCTAAAAACAGATTAATAAACAGACCTCATCTATCACCTCACAATTGTATTGATACAGTTTCTTTGTCCTCACCCCCTGGCCAACCACTTCCACCATGAAGTTGTCAAGGTCGTTGTCCTCCAGTTTTCCGGCCACCACGATCTCGGAGCCGTTAAATAGCTGGTTGAAGTGGTTAGTGGTGAGAAAGTCCACTGCCTCATCAGGATAACGCAGGTCAACCTCCAAAAGAAGAGGGCTGGACACCTCCTCATAAAAACCCTGCGACAAATCCCCACACACACAATGTATCACCAGTGTTTGTACAAAATGTGTTACAGTATGAGACTGTTCTTTTGTGATGTACTCTGGGCTGCACATTTTTACGTATGAAAGGTTGGTAAACCAGCTAAAATACTCAACTCAACTGGGTTGAGTTGAGTATTTTAGCTTAATCAAAATGTAGTCATGGTATAAATGTAGAAAACTGTGAAGTAATTATAGTCTTGTAAATGTGTTCACAGCCTAAACTTTCCACCTGAAGTTGAAGTGTTGCATCTGATCCCTCATAAATTTTGCGGGCCGATCCCTTGTTTTGTTTGCTCAACGAATCCAGGAAGGTGTAATCCACATCATTTCCAAATCCAAGACAGAACAGAGAAATGTTTCCACCCATAGCAGGGCGCACATTCTCCAGGATCCTAGCGGGGCCTTCAAAATACAAAATAATTCTTACCTAAGTTATATACTTAATTTGATGTTAAACATTAATTACAACAATCAAACGTGCACTCACACAAAATATACCTTACAGTATGTGCACACTCACCCCGATCTGGCATTCCATCAGTCAGTGCAATAATCATATCAATGCTCCTCTCTGGGATCCTTTGCTCCTTTCTGTCGCTGACAAGCATTTTCACACTGTCCAACAATGCATCATTAAAATTGGTTGCTAGATGGTAAACACATAAGAAAATGTAATCAGATCACAGAAGTGTTTTTTTAATTTTATTTTGAAGTGAGGACATTATGTATAAAAAGGTTAGTAAGATCATTACATCCTCTGATATCTAGTTGCCTGATAAATGCCATGGCTTCATTCACGTTTTCTTCTGTTGCTTTGGAAAGTGTTGATCTCCAGGGATCGACCTGGCTACCAAACAGGACAATGGCAAAATGGTCCTCCTCATGGATGTCTTTGAGGATGGCCAGCATTGCCTCTCGTGTCTACACAGAGGTCATAAGAAAAACGTGTGCATGTGGACACTAACATTTTATAACTACATTTGCAGTCTGAACAGTCCCCCACCTGGTCAATCTTTCTTCCAGACATTGAACCGCTCCTGTCAATCACAAACACCACATTCTTCGGGACTCTGGGCAGGTGAGGTGGAGCGAAAAAGTGTACAAAGTACCCATTTACAATCTGAAGGGGAAAGAATAATAAAGGGCAGTAATAAACATACTGTAATTTATAGACCTATATGTTCTTGTGCAATTTTATCATTTTTTACAGTATATGTATAGTAATGATAAATAATATTTCAAGTATAGAAGACATTAATTATAAAATGCGACACGAAAAATAAGCAATTATGATGTAAGGAATTCTGTATGATTTAACTGAGGTTTCTTCAGACTGATCGAGAAACATTACCAATTCTGCCTTTGACTATAAATGTGCCAAAATACAGACATTGGAATCATTCTTCCCATTTTTTCCCGAGAAGGACCCCTTGACCCCACACTAACGTATCTGTTTTTAGTTGTTTGAGTGACAGCATACCTGAATGTCCCCAATGCTGGTCGCTCTGTTTACGTCATATTTGATGACAAAATCTCCATCAATGAAGGTTCCATCACAACCAGGACAACTCCTCTGCTGCTCCATGGTTGGTGAGAAAGAGATGTGTGCCTGACAACATGATACACACAGTCAGCTGAACTCAAATCGTTAGGTCAATAATGTCTTTCATGTAAAAAGGGTGGAAGTCTGATCCACGAACTGCAGGCAAAGCATGAGAAAACTTCCTCCAGGGACCATGTACCTTTTTGTCTGTTACAGTTTTCTCCACCAGAGGGAGCAAATCATTGGTCAGGAAGGTAGCATGGGCATCAAGGAAAGAAATGCCCTGTGGCTCATAGATGTTTGTCACAATCTGTCATACACACAGGCAAAAAGACAGACAGACAGACAGACCATTTGTAAATAGCTCATTTAAAAGATCTGAAAGGACCAAATCACAAGGCCACAGCAGAACAGAATCAGATTCACCTGAAACTCCTGGACCCTCTGTTTGGGTTTAATTTGAGTCAGAATCTCATACTGGCCCAGCTTCCTCTGAAGGAGCTCCTCGTAAGTCAGAACAAAAGTCACATTTTTTTCTGCTGCGATATTGACGGACACAGAAAACTTCTCCATCTTTCTCCCAGAAGCTCTATAATGAAACAGAGAGAGAACAATCATCAAAGATCCACTTCAAAAAACCATGACTAATAAATGTAGACTAGTAACCAGCTTACACCAAACGACTAAGATCAAAGGAGTGTGAAAATCTAAATGGAGATCCACTTTGATTTTCTGTGTGTTTCTTGCTGTGTTTGCTTCATGAATATTTCATCCTCACAGACTCACTTCACCAGTCCAGCAGTTTGTCCAGAGGAAACAGCCTTTTCATACTGCTTCTTGGCTTTCTCTTTTTCCTTCACGTCCCCAACGTACACCTGACCTTCAATTTCCCTGTGAAAGATAGAGAACATAATGTTGCTCTTGAACTCTGCCAACTGTATCATTAAGAGAAATGAGCTTTCAAGCACAAGAGAAGCGGTGATAATATCTGTCTCAAAAAGCAACATGATACAAGCAAACACTGGGTACAGGGTGAAAATTTTAACGTGGCAAACGGACATGCTGAAGTTACTGATGAAGGCGGTCTTGGGCAGCTGCACTTCAAAGAAGATTTCCTGGGAGGTGTTTGCTTTGTTCAGGGCCTTGGAGGTCATGACGGTGTGAGCAAAACGAGACCTCACAGTGCAGTCCACCGTCACGCTGTACACCTCCACCTGGCAGAAAGAGAGGCTGTGTAGGCAAGAGATCCCAAGCATCGTATCCACACACTTTTTTAAATAACTTTAGAGTCGGCTGTTTTTGTGTCATTTCAAAACTGACTTGATAATTGCAGGTGGATTCACCTTAAATAGTACTAAATAAGACAACAATAAGAGCTTAAAAAACACGAGTTAAAGATAATTTAGTAACTGGTTCTACTCAGAGAGTGTTTATGTGAATCAGCCTGGGTGCAGCATGTCGAAACACATATGGTGTGTATATTTAAAGTATACTGTGTGTTTGTCAGTCTATTCACTTTACCAACCACTCTGAACAACCATTATCAACTTTTTACTGGGAGTCTATTTTTCTTGTATCCAAGATCTATCTGTGACCAACACAATAATCATGTGTGCCTGAGCTGAGGGCATTTTACATGATTCCTGTTTGCTTCAGTCAGGGTGACGCTATTCCTTCCTGCCTTGATTCCCTCTGCATGCGTTCTGTTTTATTTGAGATCTTCTGGGTAAAAACCAAAGGAAATGAGGAATATTTTTCCAAGGTGGCATCTTATATCTGGCACAGACAGATATTTGACTCTCAGAGTATCACAATGTTTAACCCTAAAACCTCTTTGCTTTAAATACCTTGAATGGACACAGTGGACATTCCTGTTGTCTGTTAGGTCAAATTTTAAATCTTTGCCTAAGCATCTACATGTTTTCATTCATTCTGGGCATTGAGAGAGAAGTAGGTTTGTTGGACCTGAAGGGAGCAACTGATTTCTTGGATTAAAGAACATGGTTATATGTTTGCATATCTTACTTGCAGAAAAAGAATAAACCTATGCTGGCCTAACACTTAACAACTTCTTAAGTGTTTTCAAATTCACAGACAACTTTCTTAAGTCAGAGTAATATCATTGGAGGTTTGCTGTAGTTGGGGCGCACTCCCTTGATCTTAGTCGTTTGGGCTCCTACCCCCCATTAAGTTAGCCTCGTTGTCGTTTAGTTGAAGCGCTTCCGCTTATAGACAACTAGTGGTGGCCACTGTGTTTCTATCTGTTTATTCTGTCTCATAACCTTTGTCGGTGAAGGCAATGTGTTCGCTCCCTCTCCCGACATAGGTGCGTCCTGTTTGGTTGGCTGGTGTTTTCGCCCGAAGCCGGCTTGTAATTAGCGCATCAGATCACCTTGTTGGAGAGGCTATGTTTCCGCGCTCACTCCAGCATAGGTGTAGTAACTTCTGGCATAGTGTTCCTGCTAGTGCCTGCTCTCTGTATATCAACTGGTTGGTGAAGGCAGTGTTTACGCTTCCCTGCTCCGAGCTCGTTGTTGTGTCCTCAGTCAGTGCTGGCTATGTTGGTCAATCACTACTGTACTGCCTGTATGGCTACTATGCAGCCTGAGGACGGTCATGATCTCTGTCCCTCCTGCCTGGGCCTTGAACACCTGAGAGAGGGCCTGTCTGAGGATCCCTGCATGAACTGCAGCTACATGCCTCGGACCATGAGGGCTGCTCGACTGTCTGAGGTGGAGGAACTTCTGGGGGGGTGAGCTCGCCAGTTTATTTGTCTCCTCCTCAGCTGACTCCGGCTCAGGGGGGCGGTTACGATCCCTCCTGGCCAGTTGAAGCGTAGAGCTGCTGAGACTGTAGGCGCCTCTAATCGGAAGCAGTCCAAGCTTGCATCCAGGGTGGACCAGCTTACGGCAGAGCTTGATCAGATGAAGGCTGCCTTTTTCACAAGGAAGACTGAGGCGAGTAGGGTCAGTGTGGTCCCGCCTGCTCCTCCTGATGCCACTACAGTTATTGAGGAGGACATCCTCTCAATGGCGGCATCTGCCACAGAGTTTCGTGCTGATGTCTAGGGAGTTGGGACGGGTGATGTCCACACTCGTCCAGGCTCGCTGCCAGGTTTGGTTGGCGCAGTCGCCCCTCACTGAGGCAAGCAGGAGGATCCTGCGCAGTGTTCCAGTGGAGCCTGGGGAGCTGTTCGGATCAGCAGCTCTAGAGGCTCTTGAACGGTCTATTCAGGCTAGACAGACCAAGCAGCAGCTCTCTGGTCTCAGCAGGAGCTTGCCTCCCCATGTTAGGCCTAGGAGTACTGTGGTCCCTCCTCAGCGCCGGTTTCAGTCCCCAGCTGGTGCCAGTGGTCACCAGCAACCTCCCCAGCACAGCATCCTGGCCGTCGTGCAGCCCAGGACTTTTGGGTCAGGATGACCATCATAGGCGACCCGGCAAAAGCCCTTGCTCTCGACCAAGAGCTCTCTACCCTCCTGGTCAAGGGTGCCATCGAGCCGGTAGACCCCGTGGCTCAGCCCGGTGGATACTACTCAACGTTCTTCCTTGTCACAAAGAAGGACGGTGGACTTCGCCCTATTTTAGATCTGCGGGGTCTCAACAGGTTCCTAAAGGTCATGCCATTCCATACGCTCAGCACTGCAGAGGTTCTGACAGCGTCTGGTCACTCGGGAATCATCGAGTCTCGCGAGAATATTCTGAAGGAACAGATCCGCTGATGACACCGGAAGATATAGACAATGGGATACGATTGTGCTTTGTGAATAGGGGGAAGTGATAAGATAAAGACCAAGTGGCCGTCAGCCTTCAAGATCAACAAATTTTCTTTCAGCCCAAAGTTAAGGTGCAAAATTAAGCAAATTGGTCGACAAATCTGAGAACTTCATTTATATAAAGCACAAAAAGAACGATATTTCTTTAAGCATGAAAAATGTCACTCGATTTTTAGTCTTGGTTGATATAAAAATAAGATTTTGAAAGAAAAATGGAACCATTAAAACTGATTTGTTTACCACTTACTCTCACAGCTCAAGAGACAGGTGCTGTTGTTAGGGAAGAGTTCAAATCTGGTAAACCTGCATTTAGCAATAGCTTCTAACTGGTTTATCTCTGTAGACAAACAGTTATTATCTTGATTGATTGAGAAACATCTGCTCTGCTGAGGAGGGGTTGCACTACAACAGCAACATAGTCTTCTTGTTGGGTAGCTGTAAACTGAAACTTGACTAGTTTGTTCAGCACAAAGTTTTTAGTTTAAGGCCTTTTGTGTCTTAGTTTGGTGATTTATGGTGTTTACTTTTTCGCCCTCGTTATTGAGCGTGTATCTGTTCGAGCTGCTTCATTACATTGTCCTTGCCCATTTAATGAAGACTTATTAAACCGAACCTGATATTTATCAAATAAAAGAAGATACAACTGGAATATTTTTCTTACCATGGCATCATTTGTACTTCTTTTCTGTAAAAAATAAAAAATAAACAGACAATACAAAGGGAGAAATCAAAACTTAAGACTGCACAAAACTGAAATCACATCAAATTATTGTACTTAAAACATTGAACTTATAATAAGTGGTTAAAATGTCGCTTCAGTGTGGATTCAGATCTCAAATTCATCAATGACTGCCAGGTTTGTTTAATTCCACACAAACTGAAAAATGCAAACAATATCTTTAACCTTATGACAGGACTGACTGGGTGTATGTTTTTTTTTACAGATACCTTTAGAGGTCTAGTAGCTCCTCCTGTCTCCTGAAATACAAATACAGCATATTAAACCGAAAAGGAACCAAAATACTAGAAAACAAACACACGCATGAAGAGGAGATGTTCAGAACAGTTAAACCAGGGTAGAAATAAAGTTGAAAACTAAAGAGCACACTTTGTGATGCACCGCTGATTAAAAAAACAGACTGAATCTAAAATCAGGTACCACCAGGTATAGTCAACACTGGAGAAATTAAACAACTATTAATGTAAGATGCATTTCTAAATTAAGATATTTGCATATAAAGGTTGTTGTGTAAAATTACCTGCAGAGTTTCATGGCCCCCGGAGATGACCACAGCTCCCTGGGCCAGGCTGAGCAGCGCAAGGCAGGCGCTAGCCCACGGGAGCAGCAGTCGAACACCCTGCAGTCCAGACATGACCAAACTTCTACTGAATAGTGTCTGACTTCAGTGCTGAGAAAAAGCTCTCTGCCCAAGGGGAGGGACTGACCAACAGGACTGACCTCAATGTGTTGAAGTCCTTGAGCTACAAACATTGATACCAGAAACATGAAGTCAGAATGAATATATATATATATATTTTTTTAAAGCATTGATTTATTTTTAAATTATTTCATTTTGGGGGTTATTCCTACTGCCGACAAAGTGCCAGACCATTCAGTTCATATTGTAGCTAAATTGTAGTTATCCCCTAAACTTTGATAATAAAAGGTAGTGTATTTGTGTAAAAGTAGTTCTGCCAGTTACCACATGTGGGTGGACAAACATTGCTTCACTCCCTCCTTAGCGCACTCTTTCACACAGTAGCCTGTACTGCTTCACTTAACGTGTACTGTATGTTTGTGTCATTTCCCCCTTGCAAGGAAGCAAACAGTACAGCAGTGTAAGGAAATCAGAGAGACTACTGTATGTACTTTTAAGTCAAATTATCCAGACACACACACACTGATTATTGCTAGATTTGGCCAAGTGCATGTAGATGAATTGGGATATTGTGATGTTAAACTGGAGTGAGCTGGCTGGACCAAAAAGTGTTTTTGATAGTGCATCATCACAAGCTAAACATCTCTATCTCAACATACATAAGGTGAAATCAACCAGATGACTTGTGCGTGGATATTAGGAGTTCTGCAACTGTGGACCTTGTGAACACACACAACTGTTTTCCTACTTGTGCAATTCTGTTTACTTTTAGGTGAGTCATCTTCATCGTGTGGGACTGTGTTTGGCACATGCAGTTTTAAGGGAAAGAGGAAAAAAATAAAAATGACCCACTGATTTTGAACCTGAATCCTTTATGCTTGTGTACCTTTAGGTCTGCAATATGTTAGGCTAGTTAAAGAAAGATTTAGTCAGATACCTGACCATGTTAAGTGCTCGTCTAATGACAGAGCTGGATTCTCATCAGGGGTTCAAAGATACGATTATAAGATGAGATCTGTGCATATGGAATGATTTGGTTCGGTAGTTGTCAATTTTATCAAGTACAATGTAAGCACAATATTCACACTGATACAATGAAGGCCTTGATGGAAATGAAAATAACAACTGTTTTGCTCAAAGCTCAAACATTTCATTTTACTATTGCGTTGCCACTTGGGGGCAGCAGAAACAAGCTTTAACAGAGTCCTGACATTTGATCACCCTTAAGTTGATATATCAGCAATTAGAGGCCTTGATAGTGCCTCAAGGGAGTCATGTGTCTTGCATCTTGATGAATCTTAAGTTGTGTTCAGACAAAACCAAAGATAATCATTTTACCTTTTCCCTATTGCTTAGCTTCAGCCACAGTGCTGATGATGGTTATTCAACCCAAAAAGTCAACATCATGTTTGGCTTAGTAGCCTACTGTAAGCAATGATTCACAAGCATGGCTATCTCCTCATTTAGGGGCTGCATCCTTCAGAGGGAACATTTGAAGACAAATCAAATCACATCAGCACATCAAAGGCTGTCCCATTTCGAAGGCCTCTTTAAATGATTGAAACAAATGCGTCCTTCTTTTCCCGGCTAACAAAGGATCTATTTGGTGCATCCTTCGTGGCCCAACATACACAGAGATTCCTTGTCCAATAATACAAACAAGCTGGTACACCCTAAATACAGTAATACACTTTTTATATTATTGGGCCTTTTTGCCTTCATTGGACAGCTAAGGGGGGATGGCATGCAGCAAACGGCTGAGGTCAGATTCGAACCCACAGCCTCTGCAATGAGGACTACCTCTGTAGGCACATGGGGCGCACAACATAACTGGTAGGCTATTCAGCACCTGTAAAACACTTTTGAATGTAAGTTCATGGATTCCACTGAGTCCAATATCTACCAATACTAATGTTGTTGCTATAGGCAACAGAGGCGGGGCTTAGATATAAAAAGTGAAGGGTGGGAACAGCTGTTCATGCAAACGGGGAAACCAGCAGACTGTCTCATTTCAGTTTGGCCTGAACTGAGGCTATGAAGGCTGGGTCATTCGAAGGATGAAAGTCCTGAAAAGAGACACAGCTCATGTCTTAAGGATGGTTTGTGTGTGTCTGTGTTTAACTCGGACTCTGACTGAATGCACAACTCACCCTAAACTTCTTTACAGTATAATCTTAAACCCAGTTGTATTATGTGTACATGGGACAGTATTGTTATTGTGAACATAACTTAGCACTTTATGGAAGTTTAAGGAAGTCTTTCCCTTAGTTAGCAACTCCATATTAGATATGATCAATTTGTCTTTACTGGCAGGCTATGTACCCCAGGCATTTAAAGTAGCGGTAATCAAACCTCTACTTACAAAGCCTACTCTGGACTCAGGAACTCTGGCTAATTACAGGCCTATATCCAACCTTCCTTTTTTTCTCGAAGATCCTGGAGAAGGTGGTAGCTAAACAGCTGTGTGACTTTCTCCATGACAACAGTTTATTTGAGGAGTTCCAGTCAGGATTTAGAATCCACCATAGCACTGAGACTGCACTAGTTAGAGTTACAAACGATCTACTTCTAGCCTCAGACAGGGGACTTCTGTCTGTGCTCGTCTTGTTAGATCTTAGTGCTGTTTTTGACACCATTGACCATCGGATCCTGTTGTACAGACTGGAGCATTTGCTTGGAATTACAGGGACTGCTTTAAGTTGGTTTGAATCTTACTTATCAGACCGATCTCAGTTTGTACATGTTAATGATGAGTCCTCTATCCACACTAAAGTTTGCCATGGAGTCCCACAAGGTTCAGTGCTTGGACCAATTCTCTTTACATTATATATGCTTCCTCTGGGAAATATTATGAGGAAACACTCCATACAGTTTCATTGTTATGCAGATGATACTCAGCTTTATGTATCAATGAAGCCCGATGGTACCAGTCAGTTATGTCAGCTAGAAACGTGCCTTAAGGACGTTAGGACCTGGATGACCAGAATTTTTTTGCTACTTAACTCAGACAAGACTGAAGTTATTGTGCTAGGCCCTAAGAACCTCAGAGAGACTTTTTCTAGTGATTTGACTGTCCTTAGTGACATCAGCCTGGCATCTAGCACCACTGTTAGGAATCTAGGAGTTCTTTTTGCCTTTTGTCTTTTAGCTCTCACATCAGTCAAGTTTCAAGAACAGCCTTCTTTCACCTTCGTAATATATCCAAGATCAGGAATATCCTGTCGCAAAGTGATGCAGAAAAACTAGTTCATGCATTTGTCACCTCCAGACTGGATTATTGTAACTCTCTTTTGTCAGGGTGCTCTGGCAAATCTCTAAAGACTCTTCAACTGGTCCAGAATGCTGCAGCTCGTGTACTGACCAGAACCAGGAAATGGGACCACATCACTCCTGTCCTGGCTTCTCTGCACTGGCTCCCTATACAGTCTAGAATAGAATTCAAGATCATTCTTCTCACCTACAAAGCTCTCAATGGCCAGGCACCATCTTACCTGAAGGAGCTACTAGTGCCGTACTGTCCCTCGAGAGCATTGCGGTCCCGGAGTGCAGGCCTGCTGGTGGTACCTACAGTCTCCAAGTGTACTATGGGAGGTAAAGCCTTCAGTTATCGGGCTCCTCTCCTCTGGAACCGCCTTCCAGCCGGGGTCCGGGAGGCAGACAGTCTATATTTTTAAGAATAGACTTAAAACTTTCCTTTTTGATAAATCTTATAGTTAGGGCTGGTGCTGGTGTAGACCAGCTCTTCGTTATGCTGCTATAGGCTTAGACTACCGGGGGAACTGGCACCCTGAGCTCCTCTCTCTCTCTCTCTCTCTCTCTCTCTCTCTCTCTCTCTCTCTCTCTCTCTCTCTCTGTGTGCATATACAGTACATCATATTACTGCATGTATCTATCTATAAATCTCAGTCACTAACCACCCACTTTCCTGGGAGCTCTTGAGCTCTCCTAGGCTCCTAAAGATCGTCGGTTGACGGCTTGCCAGAACACTACAACTTTTGCTGCTTTGCTAAAGTGCTCATGATGGATAGGCCGGATCTTTATAACATAGCAATAAGTAAGGTCTTTTACTTGCTTTTTGTAACATAACAATGAGTAAGGTCTTTTTACCTGCTCTTTTGTAATGTTAACAGACAAAGAGTAAGGTATTTTACCTGCTTCTTGTAAAGTGTCTCGAGATAACACTTGTTATGAGTTGACGCTATACAAATAAAAATTGATTGATTGATTGATTATGTCGGTCACTATCACTGTGCAGTTGATTGACGGTCCAACTTGATTTTCTTGATGAGGTTACAACCAACAACTACTGTTTACCAGTATGTGACCATCAGACAAGTGTTCTTTTCAAACCCTAAGTATATATTCCTAGAAATGGGTCCCTTTTGCAGTTTATTAACACACAACTACATTTAAGATATGTGATTTTTTTTTTCTCAAAGAAACGTACAAAAACTCAAACAGTCAAATGATTAAACAATATTTTCAACACTGACACAGAAATGTCACTATTCATTTACAGCTGCATAATCCAAACCTGCATCTATATCCAAGTTTAGTGTACTGTGCAATATACAAATGACAAAGACTGCTTACATAGCAGATGATGTCCACCCACAGTGCTGGCACAAAACTATCTCACTTAAACATTACTTCTTAAAACACTTTTTTTTTTGTAATCAATATGCAGATTCAGCTTTGACTGAGAAACATTCACACTTCAGGGTGTGTTATTTCTTCCTGCAGTGTGTGTCTATTTGCTGAACACACTGCCACCAGGAGCTTTGGGAGCAGCAGGCTTGCTCAGGGCTGTCTCCGTCCCTGACCTCACACCGCTGAAAACAGACGGAGCCGTTTTACCCATACGCTCTAAACAAAGAGAAAAACACACACATGTATCATTAGAGAAACCGATGCTTAAACCAGGTGACTGCTCATCCTGAAAAGGTAAGGAATTCCCCTCAGGTGTCTTTAAGGGAAGAATGAAAATGAGAATGAGAACAAAAATGTCTTTAGTTTAATGTGTAAAACTGGCTCTCGCCTGGTTCCCTGTTGAAGAATTAGAAACAGTAAACACAGCTTTCAGCTCATCTAATCATCCAACTGATTAATGGTTTTCATGTTTTAAGGAATACACAAGAAATCAAATGGCCAATGAAGAACACTGTTGGCAAATATTAGGCAGTCAGTTATGGCATTTCATTTGGAGTCCTATCAAACACAAACAATATAGATTTTTAGGCAAACATTTGTGTGGGTGGACAGCTAAAGTTAAAGGGTCAAAAACCAAACCCAAGGTCTGGATTTTTCTGCTGCCAAACAGTATGTGGGTTATAAAAGTGAAGCACTATCCAGTATCCTGGTTTATAAGCTTCTGAAAGAAAGAGGGACTTAAAAAATGCAGCAGCTGATTTTTTATGAATTAAGTTTTTAAAAAGAGATTATAAAAAAACATATGGGTAACTTGTAGTTTGCTGCTGAATTGTATTTAGATTATTAGGGGATATAAAAAAGGTGTTTCCAGCTCCATTTGTTCCAACAAACCCACAAGCATTAAAACAGCAACATAAACCCTTACCCAACAATGGTATTGGCTGTTTAAATAGGCCACCGTGTCTTATATTTATATTATGTAGGAAAGGACTATGTAATAACCAAATGATAAAAGTAGGCTAAATAAAAACAAAAAACAAATATCTATCCATGGTAGTATCGTTATGACAGAATTAAGGCTAAGTGGGCATTAAAGACGCTGGTTCTTCTTGTGCTTTCTGCCTGTTAATTGGATGCTTTCCTGCCCTCTTTCGTCAAGTGCTTCCTCATTGGTCGATTGACTTTGGGTCTCTGTTAATCATGTAATTAAGAGTTAATTTTAGACCTGCTTTATGTAAAGTGTAAAGAGACAATAATTGGCTTTATTAGTATCAATTTATTGACTGACTATGGGTTATCAAAGAAGCCTAAATAGTCATCCTTTTGCCCAATTCAATTCAAACCATTATTGACTATCGAATATTAAAACATATTAAAACAACCAAAGCAACAACAACATCAACAAACACTAATAATCAATTACAAAAACAACTGAGATCATTAAAAACACTTACAATTAATTGTTCATCAACCCAAGTCGTTTTCGTTCCTTGAACTAACCAAACTGTGACTTTTTTTGGTATGGTTTAGGACATTTTTGCTATAATAGTACATGAACTTTGGATTCAAAGGGGACTACAGCAATCTCCTAGGTAAAAAAGAAACAGCCTGGCTGACACTGACAGGCTTTGTACACATCAGATGCAAATCCCTCACACTTGTTGATGAATCCTAAGTATCAAGTAACTCATACTGATCAAACTTCAGCCATAAAGGCTAAGTTTAAGATGATGCAACTTGTTGGGAATCTATTTAATTGGCTGTTCTCTTTTTTGCACAGCCTTGGTATTCATATGAATGAATAGATTCCCTATGAAGACTTCTTTTATACCTTATCAGGGAAAACCTTGTTACTGCTACCAGACATGCAAAGAATATCACTTCATGGAAAAGATTTATGGAAAGAAGCTCTACAACTGCAGATACATTTTAATATAATCTAACTTTTATAAACAGTTTATAGGCTGATGACTAAAGAGACTTTCATGAAAGTATCCATTAGTTCTCCTGAAGCTGAGATGAATGAGGTCGATTAGATCATCCTAAAATGTAAACCATCAATTAAATCAACATGAATGTATTAAGTGTGTATATTTTCTATACTTCTTAAACAATAGTCAGTTTGAACATTTCAGTTGTACTGTGACCAGCAATACATAATTTTATTAGTTTGTCACCACTCTTATCTTTTATTTGGTATCATTTGTATCAGCAGCACTACAGTGGACTTTACATCAATTAGCATGATAAACATCTACTCATCAGGGTTGTACTGCTTGAAAACATTTTATATTCTGTGACCTCCTCACATAATCAAATGCTAAATTCAACAAACTGGTATATGTTATTGAGGTTGAACAAGGAGAAGACCTGAATCAAAGACTGGACAAACATGAACAAAGCAGATTTTTCTATCACACTTAGCACTTATAACAAAATCCAGCTGGATTCCATATTGAGGAACTGTGTCCCATTTATTTGAATATAAGTGATCGCTGAGGTTGCTCCGATATATCTCCGTATTTAGGGATAGCGTTATTGCTTTCCATTTTTGGAGCTCCAGCAATAACACTGATACAGAAATGGAAGTCATCCATACAGTGCTGTGAATGAAGAGTGTTTGCTTTATGGGTTCATGATACCAGAGCATTATAGTGTAAATACAGGCAGATATGAATATTTAGTTTAAAAGTTTAATTTGAATGATTTCTGGTAGACAGTGATGTATAGCCTGTTCTTAAACAGTTTTAAAAAGGCCTGACACAATGTAGTCTGATGCTTCGCCATCGATGAGGCCTGTTCCATTATTGTGAACGAACCAGCAGGGGACATTGTCTCCTTTCTTCACATCCCTCCTGAAGTCTCTCTGCCAGCCTCTGTGGACACACACACACAGACATTTTACAGTATGTACACTGACAGATATTTCAAGTGCACATTACAAACCAACAGCCATATATGAAATCAGCACACATGTTACATGCTGACTATTTATTTTGGCATGTACCTTGTCACATTGAGCTCCCGTCCTTTCACAAACATGGTGGCATCTGGTTTCTCTGTGACTTCACCTGGACGCAGGTCTGACACCTCATAATTGATCCCATGGTAAAACTGACCTGGAGGATGACAAATTATCAGAGGTAAATATCATTTTGAAGTACATTTATTCTATCCCTAAATGTTCCCTAATGTTAAATAAAATATATAAAGACCCCAAATACAGTGTGTAATATAAAGAAACTGGCTATTCAGACAAAATATGATCTTTAAACCAGAAAGTAAACATGTTTATTTCTGCTGCATAATGGGCCTTTTAATATAGGTGTTAAACGGGCTCCTTGGCTTTTGCAGCCAGTCTCAAGTGTAAACTCAAGGTGCTGCACTGTTTTTCACATCAGCATTTTTCAGCACCAGGGGTTTCTGCTTGGTTAATACACATTGTGAGTTGTTTGGGTCACAATTGATCCAGGGTGTGAATAATGCTTCAACTGTTGGACAGGAAATAAAAAACTGCATAAGATTTTGGTGGTAGCCTCTGCTAAGGGATCGTTGTTCCAGTTTAACATAGATGACCTCTTTAAGACCTCAGTTGTTTTCTTCTTCAAGTTGATATCGTGTTTCTTTTAGGTTTTGATGAAGGCCAAGTTAGGTTAGCCACACATCTATCCGATATGTTTCTGTTCTTTAATCTTACCCCCTGTTATTGTGGGTACATTTCGAGCCCTTTGGTGTAGGATTCTTATAACACCTAATTGATATAGCCTACTGTAAAATTCTGTGTTTAAGACGCACTTATAATACCTATATTTCCTCTAAAAGTTTTGCTGTGTCTCATATCATTAGGACCAATACACCAACATAAAATACTGAGATATGCTCCTTCTTGACCTCAAGTGCACGTGAAGTCCCTGAAGAATGATTCCTCAATTTGATTCCTTAATTGCAAATCAGAGCATAAGATATTGTGCTCAGATATGAAAGGAAATCTGAGACTGTTTATTAAGCTTGCAATTTGGGGTTATTGTATACATATAGTTTTGCATTTAAAGAACCAAATATAGCACATATCCAATAATAACTCTAAAATCAAAGCTAACAGTTAACTCACAGTGTACTGCTGTATGTAAGAAGGAAACAAGAGGCAGTCCCCTCTTTGCTCCCGTGTTTACTGTCTTGATACAGATTTAAAAACTAAAACCAAATCATAACTATTTACAAGGAGATATTAATCCATCTGGTTTCTTTATGTTTGGAGTGGTGGCAGTAAGTTTTAACACAATCTTAAAATACCAAAGTAAAAGAGAAAGTCAATTTCCCATGGTAGAGTTTTCCAGTTGTGGCACCAGTTTGTGTCACTGTTGTGGCCTGACAACCCATTTCAGAGTGTTAGGGTATTTCTGATTACACCTGAACACTATGATCGTTTCCAATATAGTTCCAAAAGACTGAACATAGTAATGGCCAAAGGTGCAAAGGTAGTAGTTGAACCTAAAGCCCTTTCTACTCATGACATGCACTACTTTACATGACCAGACGTTTCCTGGGGGACATGTGCCAATATAAATGTCTGAAGCAGTTTACATTGAACTGACTTTGTCCTGCAGTCCAAATCAAATTGAATAGACTTTGACCTGATGTGTGAACCAGGCAGGTCATTGTCTGGAGCATTAACAGTGTAGTGATGTTGCGGAGGTTGCACACAGTGTTGCTGTTGCTGCTGGAATCAAAAATACACTATACAGAAAGTGAGGGTATTGCTGTATACCCAAGAAGAAATGCTACAGCGAACATTCCCCTATTATCAGTCATTATGATGTAATTCTCTCTAATAACTTAACAAGTTGTACCTAGCAGGCCGTGAACCGAAGATGACAGGAGGTGGGTGTCCAGGGTGTAGAAACCCAGGTAGTTCCTGTGGTACGGGTGCTTCTCCCACACTTTGTGTAGCAGGATGACAAACTTGACTGAATCTTTCAGAGTTACTGTGAGGCTGCGATCCTTGGTCAAGAGAATATCCACACTGGAGGATATGAGGGTGAGGGGAACAAGATGGTAAGCATTTATTCTCAACTGGATTTTTGACTCATGTAGAGGAATAGTTTTCTCTTATTGAATGAGGTAACCATGGGACATGCAGCCACTCACTTGGATCCTTTGAGTGAAGCTGAATCAGACCATCGCAGCTTGACCAGTTGGCCATCCTGAAACACCGAGACGTCCTGAGTGCTCACAATCAGCATCACCCCCAGAGTCTTGTGGATGATGCCAAAACGCCAAAAGTAGGTGTTAATTTTCCCATCAGGGGGAATCATCTTGTCGCCTATGATCTCGCCATTGACCAAAATACCTGAAGAAACAATAGGGGATTCCGTCACTCACAGCTGGGTGTAATTTTCAGGCACGTGAGGAGAAATGTACAAAATCTTGGTCTCATGGCTCATGCTCAAAAATGGGCTCGTGGCTGACCTTGTTTAAGGTCTCTGACCAGGTTGAAAATGGTTCCTGGTTTGTCGTTGATGTTGAAGCACAGTGCGTCTTCTCTGTCTGGGAGCTCAATCATGAAATGAGGATCCCCATCCACTGCAGGTGACAACAAAGTAAATGGAAGTGATAAACAAAATGAGTAATAGTTTTGTTTTATATGTAGTCTTCGCTCAACATTTTGGCTCCTACATGACAACAAAACTAAGTGTACAGCAATGCAAGCAGCTCTGTGAGCTTGTGCACAGTGGGGCTTTTGGGCTAAATTCAACGTGCTCATAAATGTTAGGAGAGGAGTCAGGGTAATACTAAAGTGAGTGAGATACATCATGTCAGGACAATTTAACAAGTAGTTTAGATAGACTGACAAAACAACTGACTAGAAGAGTAACACAGTTCTTTCTAGAACCATCAAGCCAGCTATGCAAAAAATGACTTACCGAAATAGGAGGGTGTTGACTGATAACTATACGAGTATGCTGGAGGGGCATAATGTTGAAATGGATTCCGTCTTTCTGACTCTTGTCTTTGCTCTGTCAAAATAAACAGATGACAAAAAACAAATGTGTGAATTTAAGCTAAAGTTTTAACTTGAGCACCACCTTCAGGTACCCACAATAGTTGAAAATGAATGCGGTTTGCGAATGTTAGGTTTTGTTTCACACATACTGTAGGTCAAATGGCTGACTCTCTTACCCTCAGTCAGTTTATCAGCAATGAGCGGGCTTTCTGTTCCATCCTCAGTTTCAGGCTTAGTGACCACCATGGAAGTGAGAGGGGTTACGAAGCTATACCGCAGGGACATTTCCAGGGCCTTTGCCGTGGCATTCTCTTTCTCACCAGTGATACCACTCTTACTGAAAGTAGAAAAATATGTGGCTTGGTTGGAATTGGTGAATTAGTTTTGTGTGATCCATTCTTAGCTCTCAGACGATTTGTGGATGCATCTTTGATGAAGGTTTTAAATCATAAAAATTACATACAGATTTCCAATGAAAAAGTTTCAGGTATCAGCTTGAGTGAAATTGCTCAAACTCACCTTTTCTCCAGTAGCTGCTGGATGGTTAGATAGGCCCAAAGACGCTCTGTAAAATCTCCAAAAATGTATTCCTCATCAGGGTACATCACGTCCCAGTCTACAGCACCGGCCTGTCCCTGCACCTTGAAGTCCTCTTCAAACTAAGCAGGAGGGACAAAGAGGAGTAATAGTCTCTAAAAACAGATTAATAAACAGACCTCATCTATCACCTCACAATTGTATTGATACAGTTTCTTTGTCCTCACCCCCTGGCCAACCACTTCCACCATGAAGTTGTCAAGGTCGTTGTCCTCCAGTTTTCCGGCCACCACGATCTCGGAGCCGTTAAATAGCTGGTTGAAGTGGTTAGTGGTGAGAAAGTCCACTGCCTCATCAGGATAACGCAGGTCAACCTCCAAAAGAAGAGGGCTGGACACCTCCTCATAAAAACCCTGCGACAAATCCCCACACACACAATGTATCACCAGTGTTTGTACAAAATGTGTTACAGTATGAGACTGTTCTTTTGTGATGTACTCTGGGCTGCACATTTTTACGTATGAAAGGTTGGTAAACCAGCTAAAATACTCAACTCAACTGGGTTGAGTTGAGTATTTTAGCTTAATCAAAATGTAGTCATGGTATAAATGTAGAAAACTGTGAAGTAATTATAGTCTTGTAAATGTGTTCACAGCCTAAACTTTCCACCTGAAGTTGAAGTGTTGCATCTGATCCCTCATAAATTTTGCGGGCCGATCCCTTGTTTTGTTTGCTCAACGAATCCAGGAAGGTGTAATCCACATCATTTCCAAATCCAAGACAGAACAGAGAAATGTTTCCACCCATAGCAGGGCGCACATTCTCCAGGATCCTAGCGGGGCCTTCAAAATACAAAATAATTCTTACCTAAGTTATATACTTAATTTGATGTTAAACATTAATTACAACAATCAAACGTGCACTCACACAAAATATACCTTACAGTATGTGCACACTCACCCCGATCTGGCATTCCATCAGTCAGTGCAATAATCATATCAATGCTCCTCTCTGGGATCCTTTGCTCCTTTCTGTCGCTGACAAGCATTTTCACACTGTCCAACAATGCATCATTAAAATTGGTTGCTAGATGGTAAACACATAAGAAAATGTAATCAGATCACAGAAGTGTTTTTTTAATTTTATTTTGAAGTGAGGACATTATGTATAAAAAGGTTAGTAAGATCATTACATCCTCTGATATCTAGTTGCCTGATAAATGCCATGGCTTCATTCACGTTTTCTTCTGTTGCTTTGGAAAGTGTTGATCTCCAGGGATCGACCTGGCTACCAAACAGGACAATGGCAAAATGGTCCTCCTCATGGATGTCTTTGAGGATGGCCAGCATTGCCTCTCGTGTCTACACAGAGGTCATAAGAAAAACGTGTGCATGTGGACACTAACATTTTATAACTACATTTGCAGTCTGAACAGTCCCCCACCTGGTCAATCTTTCTTCCAGACATTGAACCGCTCCTGTCAATCACAAACACCACATTCTTCGGGACTCTGGGCAGGTGAGGTGGAGCGAAAAAGTGTACAAAGTACCCATTTACAATCTGAAGGGGAAAGAATAATAAAGGGCAGTAATAAACATACTGTAATTTATAGACCTATATGTTCTTGTGCAATTTTATCATTTTTTACAGTATATGTATAGTAATGATAAATAATATTTCAAGTATAGAAGACATTAATTATAAAATGCGACACGAAAAATAAGCAATTATGATGTAAGGAATTCTGTATGATTTAACTGAGGTTTCTTCAGACTGATCGAGAAACATTACCAATTCTGCCTTTGACTATAAATGTGCCAAAATACAGACATTGGAATCATTCTTCCCATTTTTTCCCGAGAAGGACCCCTTGACCCCACACTAACGTATCTGTTTTTAGTTGTTTGAGTGACAGCATACCTGAATGTCCCCAATGCTGGTCGCTCTGTTTACGTCATATTTGATGACAAAATCTCCATCAATGAAGGTTCCATCACAACCAGGACAACTCCTCTGCTGCTCCATGGTTGGTGAGAAAGAGATGTGTGCCTGACAACATGATACACACAGTCAGCTGAACTCAAATCGTTAGGTCAATAATGTCTTTCATGTAAAAAGGGTGGAAGTCTGATCCACGAACTGCAGGCAAAGCATGAGAAAACTTCCTCCAGGGACCATGTACCTTTTTGTCTGTTACAGTTTTCTCCACCAGAGGGAGCAAATCATTGGTCAGGAAGGTAGCATGGGCATCAAGGAAAGAAATGCCCTGTGGCTCATAGATGTTTGTCACAATCTGTCATACACACAGGCAAAAAGACAGACAGACAGACAGACCATTTGTAAATAGCTCATTTAAAAGATCTGAAAGGACCAAATCACAAGGCCACAGCAGAACAGAATCAGATTCACCTGAAACTCCTGGACCCTCTGTTTGGGTTTAATTTGAGTCAGAATCTCATACTGGCCCAGCTTCCTCTGAAGGAGCTCCTCGTAAGTCAGAACAAAAGTCACATTTTTTTCTGCTGCGATATTGACGGACACAGAAAACTTCTCCATCTTTCTCCCAGAAGCTCTATAATGAAACAGAGAGAGAACAATCATCAAAGATCCACTTCAAAAAACCATGACTAATAAATGTAGACTAGTAACCAGCTTACACCAAACGACTAAGATCAAAGGAGTGTGAAAATCTAAATGGAGATCCACTTTGATTTTCTGTGTGTTTCTTGCTGTGTTTGCTTCATGAATATTTCATCCTCACAGACTCACTTCACCAGTCCAGCAGTTTGTCCAGAGGAAACAGCCTTTTCATACTGCTTCTTGGCTTTCTCTTTTTCCTTCACGTCCCCAACGTACACCTGACCTTCAATTTCCCTGTGAAAGATAGAGAACATAATGTTGCTCTTGAACTCTGCCAACTGTATCATTAAGAGAAATGAGCTTTCAAGCACAAGAGAAGCGGTGATAATATCTGTCTCAAAAAGCAACATGATACAAGCAAACACTGGGTACAGGGTGAAAATTTTAACGTGGCAAACGGACATGCTGAAGTTACTGATGAAGGCGGTCTTGGGCAGCTGCACTTCAAAGAAGATTTCCTGGGAGGTGTTTGCTTTGTTCAGGGCCTTGGAGGTCATGACGGTGTGAGCAAAACGAGACCTCACAGTGCAGTCCACCGTCACGCTGTACACCTCCACCTGGCAGAAAGAGAGGCTGTGTAGGCAAGAGATCCCAAGCATCGTATCCACACACTTTTTTAAATAACTTTAGAGTCGGCTGTTTTTGTGTCATTTCAAAACTGACTTGATAATTGCAGGTGGATTCACCTTAAATAGTACTAAATAAGACAACAATAAGAGCTTAAAAAACACGAGTTAAAGATAATTTAGTAACTGGTTCTACTCAGAGAGTGTTTATGTGAATCAGCCTGGGTGCAGCATGTCGAAACACATATGGTGTGTATATTTAAAGTATACTGTGTGTTTGTCAGTCTATTCACTTTACCAACCACTCTGAACAACCATTATCAACTTTTTACTGGGAGTCTATTTTTCTTGTATCCAAGATCTATCTGTGACCAACACAATAATCATGTGTGCCTGAGCTGAGGGCATTTTACATGATTCCTGTTTGCTTCAGTCAGGGTGACGCTATTCCTTCCTGCCTTGATTCCCTCTGCATGCGTTCTGTTTTATTTGAGATCTTCTGGGTAAAAACCAAAGGAAATGAGGAATATTTTTCCAAGGTGGCATCTTATATCTGGCACAGACAGATATTTGACTCTCAGAGTATCACAATGTTTAACCCTAAAACCTCTTTGCTTTAAATACCTTGAATGGACACAGTGGACATTCCTGTTGTCTGTTAGGTCAAATTTTAAATCTTTGCCTAAGCATCTACATGTTTTCATTCATTCTGGGCATTGAGAGAGAAGTAGGTTTGTTGGACCTGAAGGGAGCAACTGATTTCTTGGATTAAAGAACATGGTTATATGTTTGCATATCTTACTTGCAGAAAAAGAATAAACCTATGCTGGCCTAACACTTAACAACTTCTTAAGTGTTTTCAAATTCACAGACAACTTTCTTAAGTCAGAGTAATATCATTGGAGGTTTGCTGTAGTTGGGGCGCACTCCCTTGATCTTAGTCGTTTGGGCTCCTACCCCCCATTAAGTTTGCCTCGTTGTCGTTTAGTTGAAGCGCTTCCGCTTATAGACAACTAGTGGTGGCCACTGTGTTTCTATCTGTTTATTCTGTCTCATAACCTTTGTCGGTGAAGGCAATGTGTTCGCTCCCTCTCCCGACATAGGTGCGTCCTGTTTGGTTGGCTGGTGTTTTCGCCCGAAGCCGGCTTGTAATTAGCGCATCAGATCACCTTGTTGGAGAGGCTATGTTTCCGCGCTCACTCCAGCATAGGTGTAGTAACTTCTGGCATAGTGTTCCTGCTAGTGCCTGCTCTCTGTATATCAACTGGTTGGTGAAGGCAGTGTTTACGCTTCCCTGCTCCGAGCTCGTTGTTGTGTCCTCAGTCAGTGCTGGCTATGTTGGTCAATCACTACTGTACTGCCTGTATGGCTACTATGCAGCCTGAGGACGGTCATGATCTCTGTCCCTCCTGCCTGGGCCTTGAACACCTGAGAGAGGGCCTGTCTGAGGATCCCTGCATGAACTGCAGCTACATGCCTCGGACCATGAGGGCTGCTCGACTGTCTGAGGTGGAGGAACTTCTGGGGGGGTGAGCTCGCCAGTTTATTTGTCTCCTCCTCAGCTGACTCCGGCTCAGGGGGGCGGTTACGATCCCTCCTGGCCAGTTGAAGCGTAGAGCTGCTGAGACTGTAGGCGCCTCTAATCGGAAGCAGTCCAAGCTTGCATCCAGGGTGGACCAGCTTACGGCAGAGCTTGATCAGATGAAGGCTGCCTTTTTCACAAGGAAGACTGAGGCGAGTAGGGTCAGTGTGGTCCCGCCTGCTCCTCCTGATGCCACTACAGTTATTGAGGAGGACATCCTCTCAATGGCGGCATCTGCCACAGAGTTTCGTGCTGATGTCTAGGGAGTTGGGACGGGTGATGTCCACACTCGTCCAGGCTCGCTGCCAGGTTTGGTTGGCGCAGTCGCCCCTCACTGAGGCAAGCAGGAGGATCCTGCGCAGTGTTCCAGTGGAGCCTGGGGAGCTGTTCGGATCAGCAGCTCTAGAGGCTCTTGAACGGTCTATTCAGGCTAGACAGACCAAGCAGCAGCTCTCTGGTCTCAGCAGGAGCTTGCCTCCCCATGTTAGGCCTAGGAGTACTGTGGTCCCTCCTCAGCGCCGGTTTCAGTCCCCAGCTGGTGCCAGTGGTCACCAGCAACCTCCCCAGCACAGCATCCTGGCCGTCGTGCAGCCCAGGACTTTTGGGTCAGGATGACCATCATAGGCGACCCGGCAAAAGCCCTTGCTCTCGACCAAGAGCTCTCTACCCTCCTGGTCAAGGGTGCCATCGAGCCGGTAGACCCCGTGGCTCAGCCCGGTGGATACTACTCAACGTTCTTCCTTGTCACAAAGAAGGACGGTGGACTTCGCCCTATTTTAGATCTGCGGGGTCTCAACAGGTTCCTAAAGGTCATGCCATTCCATACGCTCAGCACTGCAGAGGTTCTGACAGCGTCTGGTCACTCGGGAATCATCGAGTCTCGCGAGAATATTCTGAAGGAACAGATCCGCTGATGACACCGGAAGATATAGACAATGGGATACGATTGTGCTTTGTGAATAGGGGGAAGTGATAAGATAAAGACCAAGTGGCCGTCAGCCTTCAAGATCAACAAATTTTCTTTCAGCCCAAAGTTAAGGTGCAAAATTAAGCAAATTGGTCGACAAATCTGAGAACTTCATTTATATAAAGCACAAAAAGAACGATATTTCTTTAAGCATGAAAAATGTCACTCGATTTTTAGTCTTGGTTGATATAAAAATAAGATTTTGAAAGAAAAATGGAACCATTAAAACTGATTTGTTTACCACTTACTCTCACAGCTCAAGAGACAGGTGCTGTTGTTAGGGAAGAGTTCAAATCTGGTAAACCTGCATTTAGCAATAGCTTCTAACTGGTTTATCTCTGTAGACAAACAGTTATTATCTTGATTGATTGAGAAACATCTGCTCTGCTGAGGAGGGGTTGCACTACAACAGCAACATAGTCTTCTTGTTGGGTAGCTGTAAACTGAAACTTGACTAGTTTGTTCAACACAAAGTTTTTAGTTTAAGGCCTTTTGTGTCTTAGTTTGGTGATTTATGGTGTTTACTTTTTCGCCTTCTTTATTGAGCGTGTATCTGTTCGAGCTGCTTCATTACATTGTCCTTGCCCATTTAATGAAGACTTATTAAACCAAACCTGATATTTATCAAATAAAAGAAGATACAACTGTAATATTTTCTTACCATGGCATCATTTGTACTTCTTTTCTGTAAAAAAATAAAAATAAACAGACAATACAAAGGGAGAAATCAAAACTTAAGACTGCACAAAACTGAAATCACATCAAATTATTGTACTTAAAACATTGAACTTATAATAAGTGGTTAGAATGTCGCTTCAGTGTGGATTCAGATCTCAAATTCATCAATGACTGCCAGGTTTGTTTAATTCCATACAAACTGAAAAATGCAAACAATATCTTTAACCTTATGACAGGACTGACTGGGTGTATGTTTTGTTTACAGATACCTTTAGAGGTCTAGTAGCTCCTCCTGTCTCCTGAAATACAAATACAGCATATTAAACCGAAAAGGAACCAAAATACTAGAAAACAAACACACGCATGAAGAGGAGATGTTCAGAACAGTTAAACCAGGGTAGAAATAAAGTTGAAAACTAAAGAGCACACTTTGTGATGCACCGCTGATTAAAAAAACAGACTGAATCTAAAATCAGGTACCACCAGGTATAGTCAACACTGGAGAAATTAAACAACTATTAATGTAAGATGCATTTCTAAATTAAGATAGTTGCATATAAAGGTTGTTGTGTAAAATTACCTGCAGAGTTTCATGGCCCCCGGAGATGACCACAGCTCCCTGGGCCAGGCTGAGCAGCGCAAGGCAGGCGCTGGCCCACGGGAGCAGCAGTCGAACACCCTGCAGTCCAGACATGACCAAACTTCTACTGAATAGTGTCTGACTTCAGTGCTGAGAAAAAGCTCTCTGCCCAAGGGGAGGGACTGACCAACAGGACTGACCTCAATGTGTTGAAGTCCTTGAGCTACAAACATTGATATCAGAAACATGAAGTCAGAATGAATATATATATATATATATATATATATATATATATATATATTATTTTATTTTTTTAAGCATTGATTTATTTTTAAATTATTTCATTTTGGGGGTTATTCCTACTGCCGACAAAGTGCCAGACCATTCAGTTCATATTGTAGCTAAATTGTAGTTATCCCCTAAACTTTGATAATAAAAGGTAGTGTATTTGTGTAAAAGTAGTTCTGCCAGTTACCACATGTGGGTGGACAAACATTGCTTCACTCCCTCCTTAGCGCACTCTTTCACACAGGAGCCTGTACTGCTTCACTTAACGTGTACTGTATGTTTGTGTCATTTCCCCCTTGCCAGGAAGCAAACAGTACAGCAGTGTAAGGAAATCAGAGAAACTACTGTATGTACTTTTAAGTCAAATTATCCAGACACACACACACTGATTATTGCTAGATTTGGTCAAGTGCATGTAGATGAATTGGGATATTGTGATGTTAAACTGGAGTGAGCTGGCTGGACCAAAAAGTGTTTTTGATAGTGCATCATCACAAGCTAAACATCTCTATCTCAACATACATAAGGTGAAATCAACCAGATGACTTGTGCGTGGATATTAGGAGTTCTGCAACTGTGGACCTTGTGAACACACACAACTGTTTTCCTACTTGTGCAATTCTGTTTACTTTTAGGTGAGTCATCTTCATCGTGTGGGACTGTGTTTGGCACATGCAGTTTTAAGGGAAAGAGGAAAAAAATAAAAATGACCCACTGATTTTGAACCTGAATCCTTTATGCTTGTGTACCTTTAGGTCTGCAATATGTTAGGCTAGTTAAAGAAAGATTTAATCAGATACCTGACCATGTTAAGTGCTCGTCTAATGACAGAGCTGGATTCTCATCAGGGGTTCAAAGATACGATTATAAGATGAGATCTGTGCATATGGAATGATTTGGTTCGGTAGTTGTCAATTTTATCAAGTACAATGTAAGCACAATATTCACACTGATACAATGAAGGCCTTGATGGAAATGAAAATAACAACTGTTTTGCTCAAAGCTCAAACATTTCATTTTACTATTGCGTTGCCACTTGGGGGCAGCAGAAACAAGCTTTAACAGAGTCCTGACATTTGATCACCCTTAAGTTGATATATCAGCAATTAGAGGCCTTGATAGTGCCTCGAGGGAGTCATGTGTCTTGCATCTTGATGAATCTTAAGTTGTGTTCAGACAAAACCAAAGATAATCATTTTACCTTTTCCCTATTGCTTAGCTTCAGCCACAGTGCTGATGATGGTTATTCAACCCAAAAAGTCAACATCATGTTTGGCTTAGTAGCCTACTGTAAGCAATGATTCACAAGCATGGCTATCTCCTCATTTAGGGGCTGCATCCTTCAGAGGGAACATTTGAAGACAAATCAAATCACATCAGCACATCAAAGGCTGTCCCATTTCGAAGGCTTCTTTAAATGATTGAAACAAATGTGTCCTTCTTTTCCCGGCTAACAAAGGATCTATTTGGTGCATCCTTCGTGGCCCAACATACACAGAGATTCCTTGTCCAACAATACAAACAAGCTGGTGGACCCTAAATACAGTAATACACTTTTTATATTATTGGGCCTTTTTGCCTTCATTGGACAGGTAAGGGGGGATGGCATGCAGCAAACGGCTGAGGTCAGATTCGAACCCACAGCCTCTGCAATGAGGACTACCTCTGTAGGCACATGGGGCGCACAACATAACTGGTAGGCTATTCAGCACCTGTAAAACACTTTTGAATGTAAGTTCATGGATTCCACTCAGTCCAATATCTACCAATACTAATGTTGTTGCTATAGGCAACAGAAGCGGGGCTTAGATATAAAAAGTGAAGGGTGGGAACAGCTGTTCATGCAAACGGGGAAACCAGCAGACTGTCTCATTTCAGTTTGGCCTGAACTGAGGCTATGAAGGCTGGGTCATTCGAAGGATGAAAGTCCTGAAAAGAGACACAGCTCATGTCTTAAGGATGGTTTGTGTGTGTCTGTGTTTAACTCGGACTCTGACTGAATGCACAATTCACCCTAAACTTCTTTACAGTATAATCTTAAACCCAGTTGCATTATGTGCACATGGGACAGTATTGTTATTGTGAACATAACTTAGCACTTTATGTCGGTCACTATCACTGTGCAGTTGATTGATGGTCCAACTTGATTTTCTTCATGAGGTTACAACCAACAACTACTGTTTACCAGTATGTGACCATCAGACAAGTGTTCTTTTCAAACCCTAAGTATATATATTCCTAGAAATGGGTCCCTTTTGCAGTTTATTAACACACAACTACATTTAAGATATGTAAATTATTTTTTATTCCAAGAAACGTACAAAAACTCAAACAGTCAAATGATTAAACAATATTTTCAACACTGACACAGAAATGTCACTATTCATTTACAGCTGCATAATCCAAACCTGCATCTATATCCAAGTTTAGTGTACTGTGCAATATACAAATGACAAAGACTGCTTACATAGCAGATGATGTCCACCCACAGTGCTGGCACAAAACTATCTCACTTAAACATTACTTCTTAAAACACTTTTTTTTTTGTAATCAATGTGCAGATTCAGCTTTGACTGAGAAACATTCACACTTCAGGGTGTGTTGTTTCTTCCTGCAGTGTGTGTCTATTTGCTGAACACACTGCCACCAGGAGCTTTGGGAGCAGCAGGCTTGCTCAGGGCTGTCTCCGTCCCTGACCTCACACCGCTGAAAACAGACGGAGCCGTTTTACCCATACGCTCTAAACAAAGAGAAAAACACAAACAATATAGATTTTTAGGCAAACATTTGTGTGGGTGGACAGCTAAAGTTAAAGGGTCAAAAACCAAACCCAAGGTCTGGATTTTTCTGCTGCCAAACAGTATGTGGGTTATAAAAGTGAAGCACTTGTATCCTGGTTTATAAGCTTCTGAAAGAAAGAGGGACTTTAAAAATGCAGCAGCTGATTTTTTATGAATTAAGTTTTTAAAAAGAGATTATAAAAAAACATATGGGTAACTTGTAGTTTGCTGCTGAATTGTATTTAGATTATTAGGGGATATAAAAAAGGTGTTTCCAGCTCCATTTGTTCCAACAAACCCACAAGCATTAAAACAGCAACATAAACCCTTACCCAACAATGGTATTGGCTGTTTAAATTGGCCATGTGTCTTATATTTATATTATGTAGGAAAGGACTATGTAATAACCAAATTATAAAAGTAGGCTAAATAAAACCTAAAAACAAATATCTATCCATGGTAGTATTGTTATGACAGAATTAAGTTGTTGTTGCTGGCTAAGTGGGCATAAAATATTTCCATATGGCCAGGTCTACAGCTTTTAGTCACACTTAGAACACCTGGCTAAATGTAGCACACAGCTGGACTGCCATAGAAGGCCTAAAGCTACTTACCTGAAATGCATTAATTCTGCAATGACTCAATAACACTATTTCATGTGTTTTTACCGTAGAATTATAAACACGTTTCGCTGCGGGTTCCTGCTTTGATTTAATAAAAATACAACAATTTTATTTCTATAGGCTAGCTCTTAAACAAGTTTACTTGTCATTGGAGCGTAAGCTACATTAACCAGTGTAACAGTTACAGTGTAACTTTGTATAAATCAATATTTCAAAAATATTTCGCTCGATATATTTACGCAACCTTCCCTGGTGGTCTAGTGGTTAGGATTCGGCGCTCTCACCGCCGCGGCCCGGGTTCGATTCCCGGTCAGGGAACTACTTTTAGTGTCGATAATGTCTTAACTTTGGGTTTTCTTCACTAACCTCTCTCAAAGGGATCCGTGTGATTCTGCAACACCAATGCCGGACATGTTTGTACTAGAGGTAAACGATTCAGCATCACCTCAGTGGATTAAGAGTATAAAATTACCTATTATACATAATGTAATTATCAATGAATGGGAAACAATTGGATAGGCTGCCTTTAATACATTTCTGTTTGTATAATAATTTCCAGTATCCTGATTCCGTTTGTGCAATTTATTTTTTCATACATACAGATTTAATGTATTTATTGTTAATTTATTATTATTCATAGGTCTATATACCAACTTTTTTTCTCTTTGTGAAGGAGGCAAAATAACTTAGTAGGCTATCTATACTTTAACCACCATTAATATCAAATTATTCAATGACAAAGCAAAGCAAAGCAAACAAGTAAATAAAACATCAAAGAAAATAATGTTTACTTGGGTATAATTATTGTGTATGCCTATCTCACTGCCACGGGGTAGATGTCAGGTGAGGGACACTTAACAGCACGCTGCAGGATCATCTTTCAAAAAACTGTCCATGCTAGGGATGTATTGTGAGTTGCAGATTAGACATTTAAAAGAAAGCAGCGAGAAGACACCGCTTACATTTAGGACTAGATCAGTATAGAGAAATTATTTACTCTTTGCTCACAGGGGGGTCCAAAGGGACATAACATTTTTTTATTTTGAAGCTTTTTATATGGTCTTTCAGGTCTACAGGCCAAGCAGGAATAAAATACACCATTTCTTAAATCCAGAAAGGTAACAATTGTACATAAGGAAAGGCAATAAAAACAAAAGTCCCAGATGTTTGACATTTTACACACTTCTGTTTCAGCGTCAGTTAATAAAAGGCTTTACTCACCACACTCCACCATGACCTCATAGGTCTTACTCTTGACCTCGCCCTTTAGTCCCAGTTTACTGCGCGCTCCTTTCAGGTCCTCCTCCTTCATTGGGGGACGCTTCTTTTTCTTTACCTCGCCTGGCTGGGGTGAAGTGCAGTGAACAAGGATGATTATTGTATGTGTTAGGGGTGAAAATAAGGAAAATAAAGGTTGTACAAAACTGCTGTTACACCTAAGCACTATGTTAAATCTCTGTAAATAACCAACACAGCACATTTAGGTGAGTGTAACTTACCTGGGACATGATAAGTGAAGTTTATGTCCTGATTCCACAAACACTTCCACTGGTTGTTTTTCCTGGTTTGTTTTTTCTTGTGTTGTTGCTTTCACTCTTAGCAAGAGTGGCGTTATATATCGTGATCCAGACCCAGTGAGTCACTCAGACCCCTACCCTCTGTTCCACTCTGCCTGTTGTCAGTGTGTATTATTAGGTGTGACGTGAGGGGTGGTACGGCTGGTATGGGACTTCCATCTTTTACCGTAAGCTTACAGGCCAACAGCTGCTAATTCCAGACACAACACAAGGATCCTCCTTTTAAAATGATGATTAAGGACCTCGCTCTTCATGGGAAGTCAAGAGTATACACCACCTCAAAACATTGGTGCTCTTATGAGTAAAGGCAAAAGAAAGTCTTGGGCAGAGTGATATAAACATACATTTACTAATAGCAAAAATCACCTATAAAGCATATACAGATAAATAACAGCTGGTTTACAGGTTAGTTTTAGAAAGTCAAGAGCTGAAATGTATCAATTTCTTTAAAAAATAGTTTTTAATTTCTCCAGACGACATGCCGTAAAGACTTTAGCAGAGTCGACAACAGACCTGACATCAGACTCTGAAATGAAGGTGTTAACTGTGACGCTGGACAAACTGACTCATTACTTTAAAAAGACAAAGTCAGCCACACTGAGAGAATCTCAAAGTATACTTGCTCATTTGAGTAGCTCTGTAGCTTAACTTTCAGTGTAATATGAGTTACACTGTATGTACTGTATGACATTCTGTCTCACAATATGTTTGTGCATGTGCTTACTAGGCCTTTCAAAGTTCAGGGTGTAGTTAGATAGCATCTATGGATGTGTTTACCTTCTCTAACTGGTTAAATATCCCTTTTATGGTATTAACAACCTGTTCTTGGAGCTCCATCAGTGGCTTTTAAAACCCGGACACTAAAGAGCCACAACAATGAGTCACGCATAGAAAATTGCCATGTGTGTATTAACCCAGACATGATGCGCCGAGATGACTCCTAACCCTAAAATGTAATTTCTTAAGTATAAATAACAGGTAGGAATCCATTGTATCTGTATTGGGTTACATAGCTCTGAGGCCTCAAATATCAAATGAAATATGCGGCTGGCGCTGCTGTAGATGGTGAAAGCAACGTATTTAGCATTTCCTTTTACTGAAAACCAAAATCCATAAGACTGTGTTTTTTGATTTTACACAGAATGTATGCATCCCTGTCATTAGTGGTTAGAATCCGTGCTCTTTACGCAGCAGCCCAGGTTTGATTCCTGGTCAGGGATCACTTACCGCAGACACTTATGGTAAGTCCCAATGTATAAATACAATAGTGAAGCTTTGGATAGGAATAATAGATCTGAGAGATTGTAGTGTATCACATCCTTTATTGGAAAAGCCAAATAATTATAATTTACCTCCATAATTTGTATTTATCTAGTTTAACTTTGCATACTAAAAGCCCTCTTTGTCCTGCTTAAGCTGAGATGTTACATACATTTTTGCAGCCAAATTCCCTGCTTTCCTCCTTTCAAATGCAGTCATTTATTTCTTACCAACATGCCAAAACATTATAGTAAAATCATCACCAGGTCCATAATCAACACAGTCAGTTTATGTCACTCCGCATTTACTCAAAAGAAGACCAACAGTCGCACATATTAATCACACGTGAACACATGCATCCATCAGACCACGCTGCATTCAGGTGTGTATATACATATATACACACACACACACACACACACACACACACACACTCGTGCACGTACACACACACTTTCTCCCAACTGTCTGGTCCACAGTCACTTAACAGTTTAGAGGTCTATGCAGGTCACATTCTTAACATCAGAGCCTGCTGAATGCTGCATCATGCCTGAAAATCTGGAGCTCTGGATAAAAAGAAAACAAACAAACAAAACCTACATGAACCACAAACACAAAAAACACTTGCTGGTCATTTAACTCAGGCACATTATTGTTACAACAATAATAACACACAAGAACAAAAGGAAAGACAAAAGTAGTGATAAATGAGAAATTGTGCAAGAAATGTTTCTCATATCCACTCTCCCTCTTGGAGTGAAGGAATCAAGAACACTTTTGGAAAAAGCATAGTCTCCTTTTTGGCCCAAACATAACACTGAAAACTTATATATAAAACAAACTAACTACCTCATTGGGACAGAAGACATTAAAAGACAAAGAACCAACAATTGGAAAGTATCAGTAAACCATTACAGAGAAACCCAGACTGCTGTCTTGTGCTGACAAACAACCCTTGTTGAGCTGATATCAGAGGTTGAAGCAGTGCGGTGCTTGCAGTCCTATAGGTTTTTTAACATTGAGAGCACTCTGCCAGAAGATACCAATGGAAGGTTGTAGCAAGCATTAATGTGCTCCCATAGACATGATTAACATTACATACAAGATATGAAGTAGGAACATGTGTCACTGTGCTGGGAAGGGTTGAGAGTTGCATCAACACTGATGTAATGCTGCTCTAAATTTGAGGCGTGTCCAACAGTACACACCCTTACAACAACCCAAATACACACACTGTCTCCTAAAAGAGAAAAACACAGGACAAATTCATGTGGAATCTCAAGTGGAAATACAATCACTTTAAAAAGAAATGTTAGGAGGTTCAACACCTTGAACCGTTTTTTTGTTTTGTTTTTTTGCACCTACACACTGTGTTCAGGCCAAACGGTATGTTACCAGTGTTAAGGTTTTCATGTTACACCTGCATAAGTTTTTCACAAGATAATGTTTGATAATGGTGGGACAAGATTTCCTACTGTCTTTAAACATAACACTCGGCTCATGAGTGCCAAGTTGAAATCCAACAGTGTTCTGAGGTACCTGGTGAACTGCAAAAAAAAAAAGTTGTCCCGGTGTATTAAAGTGAATCCCAGTCTTGTCAGTTCGAGCAGGGGTCCTCCAGGAGTCAGAAGTAAAGGGAATTCAGTAACAGTATTCTCTGCTTTCATCGAAAGGCATCCTAATGTTGAAAGACAGAGACAGTATCTATGGAGGTACAGGGAAACTTTTTGCTGGCCTGTGACAAGCTACCAGAGGAAGTTTATTGTAGCAGTCACACGCTAGGCACACGGGTCAAACAGGGATCCCCATTCGAAGCTTCTTCTTCTTTACTGTCTTCAGGCCAGTGAGCCGTCGCACGTCATCCTCATCTGACTCATCCATTTCATCATCGGCTGAAAAAAGGATCTGAAAACAGGATAGAGGGACAGAAAAATATTAAGCTGATTTGGATGAGTAGAAGGGAAAGTTCACAGTTAAACTGTGAAATATTCTTGGGAGTTAGTCAAAATATTTGTGACATGAATAACTGTCAGGTACATCCTGACCCAGACTGGATAGAAGCAGCAGCTTTACACAGAAACTGTGCTACTTCACTGAGGGATTTACTACTCCTCAAACAAGTACGAAGTAAAAGAATACACAATACAATGTGTTAATTGATGTCTATAGTTGTTTTTGAATGTGAGGGATGAAGAACCTTTTACTAAGTTGGTATGTGAAACTTACATGATGGCCAGATGTTTCCTCAAAACAAATACTGACAGTCCTGCTTCAGTTTAACCAAAGTAAACGGCAAAGCATGAAAAAGTGAGACGAGCCAGCCAGGAGTCGAACCTAGAATCTTCTGATCCGTAGTCAGACGCGTTATCCATTGCGCCACTGGCCCGCTGCATGTGTTCTCTGTAGCTCAATGAATAAAGGGTTGAGCACAGCTTAGCCCTTCCCCCACACCTCAGCGCTCTGCTGAAAGCATGTGCTCTGAGGCGACCTGCAGCATGCGGCCAGAAAGTGAAACCAAGCATGACTCAGGCTTTTGTCTGCAACTCTTTGACCATTCAAAAGCTGAAATGCCTCGTAAGACAGCTTTACTTCTACAAATCTGAAAATGTACTAACATGCAGCCTGCTCACAGTCAAGAGATACAGCTAGTGTTCACAACAGAATGATCATGTCTGGATTTATTCAACATGAAGGAACAGCTGAAAGGATGTGATTCAGTCTTTGTTTTCTTTTGTTCTGGTTACTAAAAGGTCTAATTTATCATTTTCTTTACAAATTAGTCTACCAGCTGTTCCAAAAAACAGAACTACATGAACATTGTCTAAATAGGAAGTGATAATTCAACGTCCAAAGGACATGCTGTAGGAACATGCATCAATTGGCCTCAAATTGTCCCAGCACAACCTTCAGGATGGATCTGGTCATGAGAAATGTTTAGCTTGTGTCTGCTTCGCCTCCTCTACAACAACACACTGATGCAGGTCAATGGATGGTCACAAGGTCAAATAGTATTAACAAGTCAGTCGGCAGGAAGGAAACCCCAAGATCTACTCAGTCGGACATTTACTCATTGTGTTACTGGTCTACTGTTTCAACTCTCTCAGAAAACAGATAAGCTGCTAAAACCCTACACCTGCATACCTGATTACATCTTTTTGACTTCTGTCTGGCCTTATCTCCTGATCTCTGCTTCACTATCCCTCCACAGGAAGAGCCATATGTCATGTTCTTCTGTCACCTCAGCCTGTTCTAAAGCAGTTCAAAAAAGGGAAGTGAAGTACGTTTGAGTGTTACATCAACATCAGTTTAACAAACGGGGAGACAATTCTTGACCAGTTGCTCCTGAATTAATCAAGTATATATTGACTATACATTATATTCTTTTCACCATTTATATTGAGTACATTTTGATCATTTTCTTGGTCATTGAAAGGACATAAAATAAGAGAGTAAATTATATTTTTGGGGTTTTTGTCCTGGGCTTGATCTTTGATTTAAAGGAGATCGTCTAAAGGTTAAGAGCCTGCAATCTGATTTCATTTGAGTTATGAGCTCTTCCCACAAACATGAATAAGTTAAAACTGACAGAAGACAAGCCTGGCTGAAGCTTGTTGCCTTGGTGATGAATCTAGGAATGTATTTGCCTGTGCACAACAGATTTTGGATAATTAATTGATTGATTTAGTTGACTATGCTTTCAGGTTGTAATGAAATGGGCATTGTTGAGTTTCTGCCTCCAAAAATGTAACTTCTCATATCGGCCACTAGATGTCCCAGCTCCATGACGGTCTAGTGCTCAGGATTCAGCTCTTTCTCGACCAGGGTTCAGATCCTGGTTATGGAACAGACTTAATGGGTATAATAAGTGTACGTCATAGTGTTTTAAACTTCTGTGGCTGAACTGATTTATGCAGACTTGAAATCTATCGGACAAATGATCCTGGTATTCTGATAGTTAGGATTCACTCACTGCCATTTGTTGAACAATCAAGTAACCTGAAGGACCTAGTGCAAAAGTCATCAGAATGAGTGTTTACAAAAGAAGACATTTGTTGAAGGGATTGCGAGAGAAGAATTGGTTCAGAATATGCAAAATGATTCAGTGGGTGCATTCTATTAAAAAAAAAAGGAAAATGTCTGAACAGCTCTTACTGTGTCCTTTTTCATGTAAATGATGCATGAAGTATGACATTAAACAGTTCTTTGACATTAATGAAGAAAGATCTGCAATCCAAAACAGTTGGTATGGTAAAAGTCTTATTCATACAGTGTGATGGTGTCTTAACATTCGCCTGTCGTTGATGGAAGTTCAATCTATTACTGCATTTGCTTTTGAGTTGCTAATAACGTACAATGTCTGTCGGTTCTAAATGACAACCAACAGCTGGGCTCCACCAGCCCTACTGGAGGCAGTTTGTGTAAGAGTTTCGAGACCGCATACTGTTACAAAGACAGCTGTCCCTGGTGGTCTAGTGGTTAGGATTCGGCGCTCTCACCGCCGCGGCCCGGGTTCGATTCCCGGTCAGGGAACACCTTTTATGACATATTGTCTTTATCAGACATATTGTAGTGTTACAGAATTCAGGAGCTTCATACATGTAAACAACAAACCAAATTGCTGTAACAAATCATGGGCCCATTTCTTTAAATAGGTTTGCTGGTAAATGCGTTGAAAATGTGCTTTTAACAGACTGCTGTATTGACATGTGGATGAATAACTGGTATGTGGCGTGTGTGGAGCAGAGCTCTGCGTTGGGCTCATCTGTTTACAAGCTTGTTAGGTAACTGGGAAACCATGTTATAGACAACACTAGCAAAGGCTACTCAGACTGAGGGTGTGCTGAATAAGTACCAAGTAAGTTTGTCCATAAAAAGATGCCAATCAGAGCTGGAAACCAGAAAGAGCTAACGGCCAACCGGTTATGTCATACTGGGATTAATTTCAAAGTGGACCAAAGACAGAGACAAGAGACGCTGTGTGGAACTTCTGTGTAGATGAACATGCACTGTGTCTGCGTCAGTAAATAAATCGGATTCCCTACAACTTTGTACGATACTGTTCAAGTGTTTGGGATTCTCTGCCACATAAGCTTGAATCAGTCCAGACAGTCTGAGAGGACTACTCTGTATTTTCATAGGTCTTTCATGCTTTAAGTGTGTGTCAAGTCGTCTCTACAAACAGAAGATATTGTCTGGGTTTGCACACAGAACAACGAGTTCCCAAAATATTTCTCTAAGTTAAAAAAGAACTAAAAATGTAAATTTAGTGAAATGATTGAAAATAAAATAAAATGAATATGGAAAAGAGAAAAACATCAATATTACATTTGATCACAAACTTTTTAATGGTTTTAAGGAAACAATCAGACATTGATAAGCTGATCTTCCTTTCTTATTCCTTGTGTGTCTTACAGGTGTGTAACAGCAGTGAGTCTTACCTCCGATTCGGAATCATCATGGGACAGAGCTCGTCTGTAGCGCACCTTGCTGTTCCCCCGCGAGTCCTCCTCTCTTTCCTCTAGTTTTGCTTTTGTCCTGTGCTTCTTCATCAGAAAATTATCTACTACCCAGAACATGAGAGCCTGCAAATCAGGAGATACAAGTAATATTTTAAATAAGTCACCAAATCCGAGGAGATCTTTTTTTTTCTTTTAGACACATACAACATAACTATAGTATGGACAGAGGGGATGATTTAGGAATGATAAAAATCTCACTGGATACATGAAATTAGAGAGCAAAGAAAAAACAGTGACAGCAGACTTACGTTAACGAAGAATGGGACGATGAGCATTACGATGGCCAGTTCCAGGGCAGGATTCTGTATGGGGTTTAGGAGTGCCAGCTGCAACACAAGCACAAACACATACCACATATACACACACAAGAGCAGACATCAGCATAAAAAGAAGCAACACAGACGGCACACCAAGTCTTTAGATTAGCAGCTTTAAAAATCTGTGAGGGCAATAAGACCCTATTAAACAGGAAGTGGGCTCTGACAGAAACTAACAAATAACAGAAAGAGTAATCATTGGTACTCTTCTACAGATGTGATGATTTCAGATTTTGGTGAAAAATCAAAAGCTGAATCATGAAGAAATTATGATTCTGTTGTTTGCTAGATAAGTTGTTGTAAATCAAAGCTTTGTGGTAACACAAACATGGTTTGGTTTTTTAAATGATCCTCTGCATCCACAACAAACCAACACAGAACCTGCCAATATTTTCAAATGGCAACAAAACAAAACAAATACTGGAGGGGACAGAGAGGGGAGTGAGATGCAGGCTGCCATCTTTTTTAATATTTTCAAATACTAGGTTAATCATTGCTGCAAAAGGATTCTGAAATACTTTACATTTTGAGAATTCAACTCAAGTAAAAAACAACAACAACATAACAATGACATAAACAGGCAATAATTTAATTGGATATGTTTTGAATGGTCAATCTTTTCTTCTGACCTGCTTCCACTGGGGTATGAGGAGGACGAGCATGATGAGGACCTTCTCAAACATCATGATGAGGATGTAGAGGATACACTGGCCCAACCACGCTGTGCACTGCACTGGCTCTCCTGGACACACACAATCAAACACACACACACACACAATGAGAGGAAGAATTTGGTTTAAAAAAAGCTGAAGTATTCAGTTATGTAGTACAGAACATTATTTGATTTCACTGCCTCAGAGTAACACAAACAGGTTTGGGGACAAAGAGTGAACAGGCAGCGTTAGAAATGACATTGTAGCTGTTCTGAGGGCAGTTACTGCCCTCCATTGGGCATTACAGGTATTTTATGACTATCCTGAACTCTCACTTTACCAACTCACACACATAGTCCTCACCATATTCTCCAAATCGTAGAGACTCCCACTGCCTCCACTCTACAATTACACTGACGGCTCTCACCCCAGCATAGATGATCAGCATACCCAGAGAAGCATCCAACAGGAAGTTAATGAGGTATCTGAGAGAGAAAGACAAGGGGATGTTATTTGAAACTGCACTTAGAGCTTCCTTTCCTTGTCACATACTGTATTTTTTGGCAATCTTTTAGCAACATGATAACAACAGATAAAGAAAAGATTGACTTACAATGAGCAGGGATCCTCCTCTGTGAGGTCTGACAGGTAGACATTAGCAAAGTGGATAAACAACATCCCGATGGCCTGTTTTGAGGTGTCCAGGAACCTGCAGAGAAAAAGGACAGCTGATGAAGCGCTCCTGAGCGATTCACATTTGAGGCCTTTAAGTTATGAATTCAAGCCTGCTCAGTTGATTTACCAGATCTTCCAGGGTCTCCGCTCGTGTTTCGGCTCCCTGAAGCGTTTCACTGTGGAGGAATGGGTGTGCAACAGAGATATTGAGATTTCAATGCCCATCACTCACAAAGGGAGGAAAACAGAAACAACCTAACAGAATCACCTTTGCTTTCATTTAGCAAAGTCACAACCCTTCAGTTAGCTGTCAAAAGTCCATTGAGCAATTTAAATATGGGTTATTTGTTTAGTCCAACTGAAAAAATTGACTGCCTTGTACAGACACACTTGTAAATTTGAGATCAAGACATCTTCCTTTTGTGCAGTTGAACATGACATGAGTTGGCTCACAAAGGAGACAAATGTTTTTTTCATTGAGCTATAAAGAGGATATTTGCCTTAAAGTGAGTGCTGGATCTTTTTTTTTTTTTTAAAGAAGAAAAGAGCAAAGACAACATGGTGTCACAGAGGACACTAAACTAAAACCTGCTAACACATGCAGCATGTGCTTCATAATGATTAATATGATAGCTAATTTTCAACTCATTGGTAAGTTCAGAGAGAGAAGCAAAACTTTCCTTTCAAAATGGCCAAAAAGCAGAAGAGGACAAGGTTCATTCATCTGAAAGAGTCCAGATCTGCAGTAGCAACATGTTAACTAATACGCTACTCTGAGGTGTCTAAGTCATGTTTTTAATAGTGTGTGTAAAAGTACTTCAATGTGCTGTGCAGGAAGGCTAAACATTGAATGCAGTGACATGTCTAATACAAATAAAGCTCTTGCTGTTCACTACAATAGGTGACTTGTTTTCTATGAAACCACTACCATCTTCCTTTGACACAGAGTGACAGAAGAGAGCAGTCTTATCATGATTTCAGTGACTTACTTTTCTTACATTAGACACAGACTAAATACATTTCTCAAAGCTGTATAAAGACTGTACAGAAAACACATTAAAGACTGACAAACATTATAGTGTTCAAACATTTTCCAGGCTTTACATGCATTCATGTAGGCAAGTCATTGTGTGAGTTGTGACCTCAGTTTTTGCTCTGAGCACAAGTGTGACTTCAGACTAAACGCACCCTGCTTGCAGCTGGGTGTGATGTGGATGCAGGCGGAGGCCTTGGCCTACTCCTTCTGCTCAAACTCAAACACTAAAATACTGAACATTCCTCACTGCTTTGAGGCTGCTGGGACAAACAAAACAGAGGCTACTCTCATTAGGTCACAGTTGTCAGCGCTGAGCCAGACATTAACTAAATGGAACCATTGCTTAACATTTGCCAACCTTTTTCTTCCAGGCCCCTCTTTGGCAGATTACAATATTTTCAAACCCTCACCACCACCATCCCCTCACCATTATACACATAAAAATATAGCAATATACGCGTATCAAGGGTGTCGGCTAGCCTTGTGGTTATGTGGCGCGCCTCATGTACAGAGGCTATAGTCCTTGTCGCAGCGACCGTTGGTACAAATCTGACCTCGGCCCTGTTGCTGAATGTCGTCCCCCACCTCTCAGTATTTCCTGTCTCTCTACAGCTGTCCAGTCCAATAAAGGCAAAAATGCCCCCCAAAATACAATTTAACTTTGCCAGTCCACTCCTTTTTAACAATGTCCTATATCTGAGGATTTTATCTCAAACATTGTCTCCAAAAAGAACAAAATAGCAACTTCAGAGTGACAACAAACTGAAAACTAACATACAGCTTTTAGACAGGAAACAATTGAAAGTGATACTGCAACATGAAACTTCAACATTTTCAAGATGCAACAACAGTCACTGCTATAAAACTCACTCTCTGAAGATGAACTTCTTCCTAACAATATAAAAAAAAAAGATGAAAAACTGGTTTTTAGGAATCATGCTTCCAGTCTTAATTTCCAGGCAATCATTTCAATGACGAGTTTGGGCTTGTTTTGTGCTACAGATCTGCTCTGGAGTGCAGCTGTGAGACTAGAAACTTCATTTTCAATGTCCAGCTTTGTATTTTGTGTTCATTTGAGAGTCAACTGCAGGAAAACATCTCTCACACAGGTAGGATGTAGTAAAAGGAAAGAGTGTGGCTTACTTCGCAGTTCACACTGTTGTATACAGGTGAAGCCGAGTGCGGGATATGACTAGTCATATTTTCTTGTCTCTGTTTTCATAGTTGTGATGTCTAGTGTAGATTAATTCCTTACATTAACCTGACAGTCCTCACAAAAAATTCCATGTGCTTGTAGCAAAATGGTGTGCATTGTTTTATATTTAGTCTTGCAGCAGTGGATTATCATCACAGTATTTGTAAAGTATGGTGCACACGTTGCAGATAAGGTGTTATTTAGTCCATTTAGAGAGATTTTGTTTTGTAATGTAAAGCAGCTGCATGTTATATTTAGTAACTATTGAACCTGATGACATTTGATGCAGTTTGCCTAAATGCCCATAATACATAATTAATGTAAACAGACTTCTACAGTGCAAAAACGCCCCTTTCTTTATGACATTGTGTTTGCCAGGAAATGAAGAGAGTAAGCAGCTTTTGTTAAAGCCACCATGAACTACTTCAACAAGAGAATAAGCCAGCAGCTGTACGGTAACAATGAATTTGAACACCTCCCATTAAGTTTTACCAGAGATAAAGACAGCCTTTTGTTTTTTCTTCTTATTTGTCTTTTCCTGTTATCGTCCCAGACGTGAGCATCCCAGCTGGGATCAATTTGACATCTGATTAACCAAGTGATGCTATTGGATAACAGTCTGGGTCCATCACTAGCTGGGGGTCAGATATCAGACAAAAAGCAGACTTCGAGCCATACTTACACATCAGCGTGCTGAAAGCCACCACAGCGAGGAGACCTTGCAGGAAAATCCCAAACGAGTCCATCAAGGCACCATTCTCGCACCCTCTGGTATCAGTACCTGGTGTCGCGCTGGAGGGAGCCGACGTGTTGGTGAGGGGCACAGCTTGCAGCCCTGCTCCTCCTGGACCTGCTAGTGCCATGTCAGCGAGCTGGGACGGCATGTTGACACCGCTTACAGCTTCCATTGGACAGACGAGCTGGTAGCTAATAAAGCCGATAGCAGTAGCTTCTCACACAGACTTCCCTATTCCTACCAAGCAGTTGCTGGTCAGCTAATCGATATGTTAAACCGAACAGTCTCCGGTGAAGGATGGTGGCATAGTCTCCCCTCAAAGCGCGGACTCATCCTCCTGCTTCAGGCACCCACACAGCCATAGCTGGTTTAGCACAAGAGAAGTGTTAACTGAATGAGATTAGTGGAAGTTTGGCTCAAGTATTGCACGGCTGTATCGGACTCGTTTGCGTACTTTAAAGTCGAGCTGTCACGTTAAAAATGAACCTAGGTAAGAAGGTCTGTGTAGCAGAAAAAAACATGTATTGCTCGAGCTGGAAGCTAACATTAGTGAAGACCACACCAGCTAAATGTGTGTTATACGGCTACTCAAAAAGACAAAACCAGTGTTTCAAAGTTATTTTCAGTATATTGTACATTGCAGGCAAATCACTGAGAACTTAAAATTACGCGGACAGACGAAGGTGCAGAGTTAAAAGCAGATCCAGCGGATGAGATGCTATTTACCTAGCTAGCATCCAAGCTAACTAGTCAGTTAATTAAGATAATATTAGGCTTATTAAATGCGTAGGTTTCCGTTTAAACGCTGTAAACTGTTTCTCTTAACTGTTAAACATGCAAAGGCGGCTCGTCCGTGTATAAAAGATGTAGAAGTAAGATTTGCAGGTCACCGCTCGCGTCCATCCAGCTGCTTCCCTGCCCAGCCGTGCCCACTCGTGTTGACAGACGTAGCGTCATGTGACCTACGTAACAACAAACTGCATGCTGGGAAATGTATTGCAATCACAAGCGCATACAAGTAATTGTTCAGATTTTTTTTATTTATTTGAGATCTTTGTTTCGATAGCTCTTATAATAATTCAACAGGAATAAAAAAGTGTCTCATTGCTTTGAGTACAGCGGGAACCACAAGCTAATGAGCTGACACACAGCCTACAGAGGTTTTACTTGCACAAAATGATGCACATGACAGAAAACCACACTTACTTACGAGAACAAATGGAACAGAAATTGCTTTACAAAAAGTCATTTTAAGAATATCCTCTAGCTTTAAACTTTAATTTATTAAGGTTACTGTTAAAATAATGACAATTCAATGATATGAAACGGCTCAAGAAATCCACTGTAGCTGAATTTGTTCAAACTATATCTCCATGAGAAAGTTTAAGTCTATTGTGTGCAAATATACTGTATGTTTAAGATTTACACATTGCTTATGCTGAAAGTTATTTGCTCAATATTTTTTTTTCTTTCTGATCACCCTGTTGCACTAGAAGACATTCGATTATATACACTATATACAAACATGCAGTTATTTGCATAAAACCATATAGTACATGGTTTTCTTGTGCTTTCATACAGAATCAATGTAAACTGTCACAGCTCTTACACATTGTAGAAGCTTGAACAAGAAAGCAATTTGATTGCTTTAGAAAATGGACCCCTTTGCATCTGTAAAGGAAATTGTATCTACAGCACGATGTGTGGAAATGGTGTGATGAGTACAGTTTAAATATTTAATGTTCAAACTAAACTCAGACTGCTTTCATGCAACAATTCACTATGACTGTTTGTTGGAATATATTAGCAGTATATATAGTTGAATACTACCTCAGGCTTTAAGAAATAGGCAAACTGCATTAATTAAACATTTTCTTTTTTTTGTGTTTCAACTACTTTAGTCTTTGCTTCATCTTTGGGTGCTGTTTGAGAAATGATTGACTGTCTTAAACCAAGAAACCTATAAGACAATGGCTCCAAATCTGTTGTTCCTACACAGGAATATTGTGAAAACAATGTGATGAAGTTCTTCAGTGTACGTAAGTTGATATACGCTGTGTTCATGCACCACTAACATTGCCCATTTTTTAAAGCAAAACTATACTTCACCAGATTTGAGCAAGATTACTTCAGTTTTGACAGTGGAAGATAATGGCAAATGTTGACAAGACACAAATTTGATAGATCTTAGTATGTAGAGGTATTAGCTTTGACAGACAGAAGTGCAGACTGAACATCATAAAAACACAGAGCATTAGGATGTAGTTTTAGAACAGGTGCTTAGTCACTATTCCCCCTAAAGAAACAGGAAGGGAATTATCGTATTAAAAACATGAGAATTATCTCAGCAGTCACAAATAATTTAAAACACCTTTTTTTAAACCAAGCTAGAAATAAAAGTGTTTCATGTGTGTGAATGCAAGGCCTTTATAAGGGCTTTGTTTTTGCATTGTTATTGAATGGATTTAATCAATGCATTACATTTTATGGCATAACATTTTCTTGAATTCTTTTGTTTTTCAGTCCCCCCTTGTGCCTTTGCTGAAGAGCACCTGAACTTTTTTTGATCCTATGAAGGTCTTCTGTTTTCTTTGTTAATTTTCCAAGCGACAGAAACTTGTCTTCACGGACATGACGTGATGTGAGGATTGTTAAGGAGGTCCAGTGTTATAAAAGCCAGATTGAGGAAAATACAGTGTTATGTCACAGGATTATAAACAGTTCAGGATGTGATCAAGTCCCTGTTCCTTCCCCGTCAGCTACGTGGCGAACTGTTGATAAAATGCCAGCTTGACTCTTTCAATGTGGTGGCACAGCTTGATTGCTGGTCCCAGCTTCAGGTCCATACACTCCTGCACTGTTGGGAGGTTCAGCAGCAGCAGCGCCTGCCCGTCAATCTCCTATAAAAAAACGAAACATACAGTGAGTCAAGCGTTTCTTTTATTGTATATGAAATGCTCTTTTTTTATCTGTGACCATGGATACAATATATGTTGCCCTTCTTGCGTTAAGGCGAGCTCTCATCCTAAATAGTTATCAAGCATGTGAGCATTTCTTACTTGATCCAAGAAAATCCGTGCAAGAGGTGCACAGTCGGTGGTCCTGATGAAGCGAACCACATCAGTAACGCTCCACTCCAGGGGGCTTGTGTCCAAACACAATTTCTGAGGGGGCTCAGTCTTTGAGGTCTATAAACACACAGACAGAGTGGGTCAGACGGAGACTATGTGAGACCTCAGAGCTGAGTGGGAAAAGCTCATACCTCATTCAAAGCTGCTGAGTAGGACATTTCACAAAAGAAACAGTGATCATTTAATTCTGGTTTATTCTCTCAAACTGCTTAAAGGAAGTTCAGGTCAGAGTACACCTATGATTCAAAATCTTACTGAAATGGATTAGGCACAGAGAGGAAGTTGTTTTTGGTTTAAGGTAGGGGCAGTAGGCTGGGATTATGAACACATTTCCTAATAATAAACAATAGATTATTTAATTGATGTACACAGTCTGTATCTATAAAATGACACTCCTTACCTTTGGTGAAGGAGGTCTGTTCTCATCATCAGAGAATGAGGGTGAGCGGGGTTTCCGACGCCGGCGGCTGGGCCTGGGTGTTGCTGGAGGGGAAGGGGACGGAGTGGTGGGCTGAGACTTCCCAAACGATTGTTCAGAATCATCTTGAAGATCGTCCTGCAGCTCTGAGCCAGAGTCTTCACTCAGCGAGTCGTCTTCATCCAGATCTTCTTCCTCTCCACTGCCCTGTGAGCCAGGATGACAACCGCTTATCAGCAACATTTCATGTAAAGAACGATATAATCATTGATGAAAAGAGCAAGTGTGTTACCTGAGGAGATCCCGCGGGTGTGTTGTCTACTGACGCCGAGGATCGCCTCTTCTTATGCACAAAGAGCTGCTTCCTCCTCTTCCTCCTCCTGCCTCTTCTTTTCACTCCGCCCTCGAGGTTGGAGTGGCCACCCGGTGGACGGCCCACACGTTTACTCTTCTTCTTTCCATAGTAATATGCTGGGGAAAATGCAGGCCAATTGTGGAATGTTTCATTTGACAGGTATGAAAAAACATTGTATATCAGTGAGACATATTGATGTAAAAATTTAATTCAACAAATCTGATGGATTTTTATAATTTTCTAAAAAGTCACAGTGTTGACAAATAGGCTGGAACAACAAGTATATGGAGGATATGTGTTGTCTAGGGTGATTGAAACATAGAAGAGATGAAAGAGAAAGTAAACAGTCAACTGTTGCTATCAAATTGCATCACTTTCTGAAACTTAAAACTGTAGTGCAGAAGCTAATCTGTGACTTTCTGCTGTGTAAATAGTTCAGCTTGTTCGATTCCAGCAAAAGCTCTATCAAAGTCTATCCATCTGCTTCACAGAAATTCTGTATTCATTAGGGGAACACTTGTGTACTCATTGATCTTTTCTATTCACGTTGCTGAGATGCTGAAAAAGTAGAATGGACAAGTGCTTTGCTCATTGTGAATTAATGTCTCTGTAAATAATACTGTATGATAAACAGTTAGGTCTAGGTCTGCCCTTTTTAAAAGTGTCTTGGGATAACATTTTTTGTAAATTGGCACTATACAAATAAAGATAGATTGAATAGTGCTTAGATTTAAGGTGCCTTCTGACATCAAGTGTACATTTCTAGGTTATTACAAGATGAATCATAGCACAGAGGTTGTGTTCACTGCCTTCCTTGATAACAAAGCATCCTCCGCAGAGCTTTGAATGCATTTTTTGAAGCCTCATCAATCAGTGTTCACCAGTTCTGTAATGGACTTACTGTATTTGGTCTTGGTGAGGACAGAGCAGTTCTCTGAGCAGTGGTCTAGAACCATACGAGGTCCAAACAGGTTGGGACAGCACTCCAATTTGATGCAAGTTTTCCTGCAGAAGTCTGCTACGCGGTCTGCAGTGCGAACTATTTCCACCGTGGCCCGGTAACTCTTTCCCTTGTACCTGACAAAGACGATTAAAGGGTAAATAAATAGTATAATGTTTATATTTCTACACAATATTACGTTTAAAAAAAAAATTCCAGGCAGATTTTCATAAAAAAAGGAAAATCATATCCAACTGCCCTGACTAATTATCCTATTTTGGGAGTTTTCGGTTATGCTTAGTGATATTTAAATCCATTCGTGCATTCAAGTACTTGCATTTTGTACCACAATAGGCCGTCTGATAACTCTCCCATTCCTGTAGGCTTTCTATAGAGCAGAGAATTTTGTGCTAGGGATTTAATAGCGTTTCCCCTCACTTGGCTTTGAGTGTCTCTCCATGGCCTTGCCAGCGGCTCTCCTGGTCCAGCTGCAACTCCCTCAGCACACGACTGGGTTTGTATGCTGAGTTTATCAACAGGGTCAGTACCTGGAGAAAAGATAAGGAGAGAATTGCAACACATGCAGGTTAACCAATGTTTGAGGGTGATGTATTTCATTGTAAAATACAGTCATGTCATTTAAACATTTTTAAGGTTATAAGTATGAAGTAAGTAAACCAATCAAAATCAGTGTGTCTGCTGATAGCAGTAAATCAGCAGCATCTAATGACCTCTGCATTGTGTGCCATGGGTCATTAACTGGAGCCATTGTTTCATGGTAGAAAGGACACTGTAGAGCAGAAAAAGACTACTCTTAACTTCATAATATAAGACAGAAGATAACACTGTCTTAAAAAATACCAGTTATAGTTGACAAATAGTATACAGCCTGCCAGCAGCTCTGACTCTTATACATATCAGTGCTTTAAACTAAAGGCTAACTTTAGCACCTATGTTTATGATGTTTTAGCAGGTATAATATAATAACATGTTCACCATCTCATTTAACCATGTAGGAATGCAAATATTGAATAAATAACCCTGAATTAAAATGCAGCTGAGGCTAATGGGATTCCATTAGTATTGTGGGCATTTGGTCATGAAGCAGCGCCTCTTTTTCCTGAGGACCCTGAGGCGCAACAAACTTCCTCGCGATCTGCTGAAGAACTTTTACTGCTGCATAATTGAGAGCATCCTGACGTACGGCTGTACTGTCTGGTACTCTAGCTGCACTGCAGCAGAAAAGAAGAATCTTCAGCGGATCGTAAAAACCAGCTCAGTGGATTGTTGGCCCACTCGCGCCATCTCCACAAGCGAGCCTCAAACATCTGGAACGACACATCTCACCCCGGACACTGTATGTTCACCACCCTTCCCTCAGGCAGACTCAGGACCATTTGCACACGGACAAACAGACTAAAAAACAGCTTCTATCCCAGAGCTGTGTGCAATAACTTTGTAATTCACTGCTTTATAATTGTCTATTTATTTACTCAGTCACTGCACTTTAACTTTAACTGTCTATATATTTATTTATTTATTTATTCATTCATTCATTGCACTAAAACTGTTTATTTACTCATCCAGTCACTGCACAATAATAACTGTATATACTCTTTCACTGTACTATAACTTCACTTATTTACACTATATCTCTATATATATTTTTTTTTTTACCTAATCAGTCACTGCAAAACAATAACTGTATATATTATTTCAGTCACCACAACTGTCTATTTATTTATTTGAACAGCAATTTCCGCTATACCGTAGGCTAATGGTTCTTAAAAAGTTTGCAGTCCATTCTCTAGGAACTCTGGCACTAGGTACCAAATTTCATGACTATCCATCCAATATTTTCAGACAAACATTGTCCTACAAAGAATCACAAAACCATAATTGCCAAGCAAAAATGCTAAACACTTCACCATCGACATTCATTTTTATGTTGAAGGATTAAGTGATGTCACCTGTTATCTGGTGTAATACTATAAACATTGAGCTTGCCACTCTCACCTCTTTGAGAACCAGGACACAGTTCCCTGGGCCGATGAACTGAGGCAGCTCTGCGATGCGGCCCTTGTTAAGGTAAGGTCCAGAGAAGCAGCGGTGGTTGAAGTAGATCTTGGGAGAGCAGTATTTTCCATTCCCCTGTCCTGCACATAGACACAAAATGAGAAACACAGGATGAGTGGACCTCACAATTCACAGGTACTTAGAAGACTTAGACATAGCACACAATGAACTCCTTCGTTTAGACATGACCACTCACCTGTCTCTGACTGGAAGCCCATCTGCTGTCGGACAGCATCAGGTGATGAGGACTTGGGTGAAGTTCGGCTGTAACGTGATGAAAAATGAATCGGATATTTAAAATCAAATATTGATCCATTTATTCTAGGGCTGTCAAACAATTAAATGTTTTAACAGTGATTAATTGCAACATTTTAATATTTAGTCATAATTCAACACATTTTAAATCGCATGTTTGTAATTCCGTTATTTTCCATTCAAAAATAAAAATGGTTAGGCTTTTATTTTGAATGTCTGTGCTGTCTGAAGCTGTTTCTTGCTGTTTGAATTCTACCCTGCTTTTATTTTGAAATAAGGTAAGGACCTTCTGGTAGATCGAAGGTAACGACATGAAGTTAACCACGGAAAAATAAACTTATTACGGATCAAAGACTGAATGAAAACAGCCAAAAAGAACGGTAAAATAAAATAGCATGCGATTTATCGCAATTAAAATAATTAACGTTTTAATTTCAGACCTTAATTAAATGTGATTAACTTGTTAATGCTGACAGGCCTAATTAAAACCAATAAACCAGTGAACACACCAACACCCTTGATTTTGTTTGTATGCTTTTATACTCACTGTTTTTCAGGCTGCACCACGGCGATCTTCTTCTCTTTTTCCACTGGAAAACAAGAAAGACTTCAATGAGCCCTCGTTAATTGACCAATGTGAGCCAATTTTTATATAGTAAACTACTTTGAAGGTCAGAGCAATGACCTTCACCTATTATGAAACAGCATCAGTGACAATCTCATTCAGGCAGATGTGAAAAGACCACCTGAGACCATTATGATGAGTCATGTTGAGTACCTGTGGGTTTGATGGGGTGGATGAGCGGATAGCCATTTGTCTCACACCAGCTGATCGGGAAGATGTCCAGTGAGTCCATATGAACTATCAGCTCTGGCATTGGCTGTTTTAGTCCTGTTTAAACATTGACATACAGGGCTTTTAAAAACGGTCATGATAAACAGTGAGCAGAGGTTATTAAAGATATCACAGTCTACATTCTTGCCCTGGTGAGGGCAAAAACCCAGAATAATGTTTTCAATTGAGCTAAAGCAACATGACCTGCCAACATTTTGATTTTAAGATACAGGAGGGTGGGGGTGGGGATGGGGTGTGCCATTAGGAACTGCTATGCCAAGTCACTTTTTTTTGCCCCCATGCCACATACTAAAATAAACTCTGGACACTTTGCAGAATGCATGGCCCCTTTCCAAGTAACTCACAGTTATAAAGTGAAAATGGTCAGTTTAATCTCTTGTGGTTGCTAGGTCAGAGGCACAGAGGGCTTTGAAATTGTATGTAGTAGTGGATTGTGTATGTGTGTATCATGCAGGGTTGGAAATTAGCACCCACCAAATGTGGGTGTTTTTGTGCAGTGTCGGGGGAATTTGCTCAATCTACTGGCCACGGTGGCGGGTAGAGAGAGAGTGATTTAAGACATAAAACAACATAAATTGAATCCCGATCTTCTGCTTCTTCTTCTTTGGAATTGAATGTTGCTTGGCATCTGTAATTATGCATTACCACCACCTGCTGGACTGTATTAGTTCAATAGTGCAGACACTTACAGCATCCATGCACAGTGAGCACTTTCCTGTTATGTCCAGCTATCACCCAGACTCAATGCCCTTCCTTAAGTGTAATGTCTAATTCTTTCACAGTTATGTCTACAAACTACAACAGAAACATTATTCAGATTCCAACCCCATTTAAATTCTTTCTGAACCCTTCTGTAAATCAGCTGCACATTTAGTCACCATGAAAATAAAAGCAAGAAAATGTTTTTTTATCCATACAGATATCTTTATCAGTTTCACTCTTTCGCTGCTTCTCTCCCTTTTTTTCACAGATCCACTTCTTCGTTTTTTTCCATACTTATCACCGCTTTGCGTATGACATCCACTTCTCAGCTCTGACTTAACTCAGTTTCACCTCCCTCATCGTTTTGAGTCACTTTGCAGACCCTGTATGGTGATTTCCTGTGCAGTGTAGACACGTTGCTTATTCAATCTCTATGTTACAATCGTTACAACGTTTGTTTTTCCCACATTTTCCACATCTTCTGACCCCTCGGCACACTGCAGCAACATGTCCATATTCTTAACAAAAACACCTTGGGGGAACGAATGGTCTAACTCTGTAACAAACAAAATAATCCAGATAGACCCTATTGGGCAATCCTCCCTCTCTCAAAAGACAGACACACCTCCTTGAAATGATGTCTTCTTAAATCACACACCCCTTGTATTTCCAAAAATTAATCAGCCACTGAAAGTGGCACTTGACTAATCCCACCTTGTTACAATGTTACAATTCACTTAGCAGACGCTTTTATCCAAAGCGACGTACATCAGAGAGGAAGTACAACACTAATCCATTCATACAAAGCAATGCTTGCAACAAACCTTGCTTCCTCACCTCAGCTCCAAGTGGGTAACAACTCACACAACTGTACTCACCTTTAAATGTTCTTATATTCAAGGCCTTGTCTCTCTGTCCATTTGACATGTATTCAATGACAACCATTGCTCCTCTTGTAATCCGAACAGACTTCACTTTCCTGAGTTTTCCCTCAACAAACTTTCACACCACATGTGGGCTTTTGAAAATCCTGTCCGTTTGTTTGTGATAAACAACGATCTGGGATCTTTAATATTTTCAGATAAACATACAGAACCCATGGATGTGTGTATATGGATTATTCATAAGAAGTTTGTAGTGCTGTGGAAGACAACAGTTTTTGCCATGAGAAATAAGAAAAAAATAGGAGGTCAACTTTTCAGGCAGGTATGAAAGCAACTGGAACTGACATTAATAACACCATTCCTTCCATTTTGATGTTTTAAAAAGTATTGTGAGACTTGAGCTTTTATGACATGGATATTTAAATTAGATGTCAAAAAAATAATTATACACCTCCTTGTCATCTACTTGTAAGCATTGCCAAGGAAACATCACTTTCAACTAAATGCAAGCAGGTTTTTAAAAGAGTCAATCTTACCACCTCATGGGTTAACGTTTGTGAACTTGCTGGGAGCTAGTTTTAAGTTCTTGAAATACATACTAGGTTTGCATTGTATTTCTGCATCTAACTGACATCAAAGCAGAATTTAACATTTGAACTGGTGTAAAATAATACAACGTGGGTCTCTCACAGGTTAATGCTCCTTAACCATACGCTGTGGGACTGCATTGAAATTACCCACGTTCATTTTTTAAATTTTTTTTTAACTTCTAACCCATAAAAACAAAAAAAAATATTTCAGCGCTTGAGCTTACCTTCCAGGCTGAGCCAAATATATTGCCCTTTGACCCGAGTGACAGTGGCCACGTGAATGTTCTCAGGTGACAGGGGGTTGACAGCCTCCAGTTTCATGGCCTCTTTGAAGCAGTGCTCACACTGCTCCTAGCAGAGAAAGAGACAGAAAATAATGCAAGAGCCATTTCACAGCAAAGGATGTTTGTGTGATTTTTGAGGGCACCTGGTAATCAAGTGGAATTTGAAATATGGACATAATAATGCTGTAAATGGAATCTTTCTGTACAAAACCTGTCAATGGGAGGAGGTTGTATTGTTAGCTCAAATGGAAGAGAGTGCTCTTGAAGTCCTAGTCTACAACAAATTCAACATTTATCAGCAATATGGAGAATAAAATGTAACAAGGGTCATTTATTAGCTTGTCTTAGCTCTTGGTGTGTTTTGGTCAATGAGTCAGTGGACACAAAACAAATTTGATTCCAGACGAGTGTGAAACGTGTGTAAAAGAGGTAAAAAAAAAAGAAAAAGAAGGCTGACTTACAGCTGGGAAGCAATGCTGAGGAGCTGCCTCTGCCTCACACTGTTTCAGGTAATCTGCCCAGTCAAAGTCTGGACCCTGGTAACCTGTAAGAAACAGAAAGAAAGCATGAAGAGAAAGAGAGACGCGAGGAAAGACAAAGGAAAGAAATGAAGCCATAAGAGGGAAAGAAAGCTTGTATTCACTGATATCTGATCAAATAAGTCTTTATAAAGGGACAACATTATTCTGAGCAGACCTGCTGGGGGGCTGAGAGGCAGTCCGTTTTTGAGGCTCCACTGGGCAGGGAAGATCCCTGGACTGTCTCTGTGGCACAGAAAAGACCTTCCAGCACCCTCAGACTCCTCAATACCACAGAGGTCGTCCATTGTCACCAGGAAGTACTGCTCATTGAACACCTGAAGTGGAGAGGAGGTTCATTTTTTCCAGCACTTACAGATGTTCTTAAATGACAGCTATAAAACTTTCACCATCTGGTTTTGGTCAGCCTTAAAGACAGTGTTAAGTAAAGGACATGAACTAGACTGTGATAATACTGAATGAAAATGAGTCCATTAAAGCATACAGCTTCAGCCAGGATTTACAAAGTGCAGACAGGGTGGTAATGAGGATGGAAAGCATAGGAAGTAGGTCCAATATAGAGCGCCAAGAGAAAAACATTGCAGCACAGCAGAGACAGATTTGATATGAAAGTCTGTTACCTTGGTGACAGTGGCAGGCCTGATGGAAATAGGAGCAACAGGGTCAACAGCCTCCAGTTTCATACCTTCCTTGAAACAATGAGCAGCGATGGCAGGCTGATCCTTAGTCAACACACACACAAACACGCACACTTTTTAACACAATAATGGAAAAAAATCACCAAAGCTAAACTAGCAGAACAAGGAGAGACGTCTGAGTCGGAGAGGACAAATAAGAGCACGGCTGGTTGGCAGTACCTTACTGAACTCTGCAGTCAGAGCTTCATCCTGTGGCAGGTCACTGATCCTCTGTCGCACCTCCTCCCACTCTTCCTCTGTCCTCAGGGCCAACAGGTCTGAAAAAACAACAACAACAAATCAACAGAAATCAGAAGTGTAAGAGCTACAGGTGACTGCCTGATGAAAAGGTTATGGTTTAATCATCGAGGAGACAGCATCAGCAGAGGTCAACATCTCTAATATAAGTCTGCGTCACAGAAACCAGGGGGTCTGGGTGGCACTTCTGGATTTGTTTTTTATTCTGGAGAATGTTTTCAACACAGTATTCATATAGAACTTGTGTTTCTGGATTTTTTCACAAGGTGTCTTTTGTTTAAGTATATGTCTCATTAATCTTGAAAAAAAAAAGACACAGTCAGTGTGTCGGCTTGGTCTTTGTTCTAGTTAAAAAAAAACCATTAACCTCATATCACAGCACAAAAAGGCTCCAAAGGGCCGTCATATAAAGATGAAGTGAAGAATAATTCAGAGATCTTTAAATATAAATATAAAAACATCTGTTTTACAAGTAATATGACACAACCTTTTATTAAAGCCTCCAACCACAGACGCACGCACGAAACATGTTAGTATTACTCGAAACAGCTCTCATGGGGCTTGTCGTATCATAAGCTTATGTTATTGTTTTTTTATAACAGTAGATTGTTAGTGATTCGACAACATGTATGGATGAACATCCGGTCGCTGTTAGACCTGTGAATTCTTCAGGGGTCCTTTTAGCTGGTGCTATTACTCCTCCTGTGAGTTCATCTCCATATCTAGAAATCAACCTTTTTTCTTTCTTTCAAAAAGTACAATTTGACCCGTGTCAGTGTCACTGACCTGAGGGAGGCCTGAGGGTGCAGCCATGCTCTGCGGCCCAGCCTGGTGGGTGGAGGCGTGGGTGGAGGTAAAAAAGCCAGAGGGTTGCGGGTGTGTCGGGTAGGCCCTCTGTGCCTATAAGGCGAAGCTTTAGCCGCCCTCCGACATTCTCCTCCACCTCAGCTGCCCAGGCCAGCCCCGGGTCCACATTGTCCTGCAGCTCCACGTAGCAGCCTGCAGACAGGAGCTCCACCGGGTCTCTGCCACGCTGCGGCTTCAGGGGCGGGAGGGGTTCGAGAGATGGTAAATTAGAAGCTGATAGGACACACACTTACAACAAATACAAGTAGGACACATGCCTAGGCAAGGCGAGGAATTTATAGAGGGAGAGAAGGCACTGCATGACTAAGTGGCAGAACTGAAGCACAGTCACAGAGCTAACTAATGACTCCAAAGAATTTCACAGGACAATTTGCTTTTAGCAGCAGAGTCTCTGTACTGTACACAAAAGATCAGAATCTTGTTTTTGGTAGAATTGGGACTTCACGCCTGGTGCACAAACAAGAATAGAAGTTAAATAATGTTTGGTTCCCTTGACATTTATTCCAATAGACATTTTAAGTGTGATGTTTACATCCTGTTTTTTGGCATTTAAAAATGGGCACAGCACACTAGCTTAGCCCTTGCTTACATTAAACATGACAGTTCTACATTCTTTGCCTGTGTGCAAAGACTGTAGACCAACGGTTGACATTTCTGATCACCCGAGGGTATTAACTGTTGATTTGGAGTCTTTCAAACTTGCTTTGGCAACAATGACAGAAGTCCTACTTAATATCTTTAAACCTGAAATGTTTACTTAATCAGATTAAGTGTTTAAGACGTGTTAATAAATCACTTCTTGTAAAGTAAATTGTTCTTGACACAGACAGAGACTTGCCCCACCCTGAGTGTGAATACTTTTTGACAGGACAGCTGCTCTGTTCCTCCGCCTTACCAATTCCAGCAGTTTGGCAGGCGCACTGCACTCCTCAGCCAGGGCCTTCTCCAGAACAGCCTCCCAGTCCTGATGCTTCTCACGCACACCTGAGGTGGATCACACACACACACACACACACACACACACACACACACACACACACACACACACACACACACACACACACACACACACACACACACACACACACACACACACACACACACACACACACACACACACACACACACACACACACACACACTATTAGTTTAATAACAAATAAACAGGCGGGCTGTGCATCACACAGACATGTTGACAGCAAGGAATGAAGGAATAGAATAGTCACTGATAAAGACTTTCACATTGTGAGAAACCTTCAGCTGTTTTAGCTTCATGTTTCATGCTGCTTCCTCTGTCCGAACAGGCAAGTCAAGTCATTCTATGGTTCAATATATTTGTTATAAATATATGATTTATTTGTTAAGTCAATGTACAATAACTATTTATATATTCAGCAAATACACAACACTCCTTCAGTCACTGCACTGTAACCGTTTACTTATCTATTCACTGCACAATAACTGTTTCTTCTTCACTGTCTTCCCACCATAAGCTATTTCTCTTCTCATTCTATGTATCACATGTATTAGTAAATGTACATAGCTATGGATATATTTTTACATTTAACCTGATTTTATAGCGCTGCTTTTTTACGGGATTGCTGCAAACAAAAGTGTTCTTTTATACGATGACAATAAAATCTCTCCTACCTGAAAGTTATTTCCTGATATTTATTTTGTTTCAACTCGGTTCAAATAGTCAAGATTGCAGTGTTAGTTATATCTCATCAATCCATAATTAAACCAAGATGAACTGTGAGGTTGCTTTATAACTCTGACGCTCTTTTCCAGACAAAACTATTGACTTTTCACTAAGACACTTGTGGCAGCAGCAGCTTGGCAGAACAGAAACATTCATAACTCCTTGCTGAACAAAATGTTAATTAATCAGAGTTGATTTGAAATCAAACACATTTGTGTGATTGATCTGTACATAGAACTGAGTGCTGTCTCTACTGCAGAGCTAGTTCAGAAGTCACAGAAAAACAAACCTAAAGCCGGGCGTACACTGTACGGTCATAGGTCATAGATCACGACACTCGAGATTTTTTACATTTTGCGATATGCTGAGAATTGCGATACAATATATTGCAATTAAGCTTTTTAACTGTATATTATGTCCACTGCACTAAACTAAATCAAGAACTGCTTTGTCAGATAAGAACAAAATCTCATCTCACTTCAGTCTCTTTATTTCTACACAATGGGAGTCGAGCCCACAGACTGAACACTGTGATCAAAGTCAAACCCTGTAAAAGACTTCATGCTCCTCACAACCTGAACTGTTGGTGTTTCAGTCTAACTTTAACATGAATTCTTAACAATGCAACTAGTGAATTGTGCAACCCATTTAGCATTTAAAAAATAAAAAAAGCATATCTAAAATATCATAGTAAAAATATTGATACTTGGCCGCCATGACACGGTTTAATATTGCCACACAAAATATCACGATACTGTGCTGTATCGATTTTTTCCCCCACCTCTACAATGTACACTGATTGTGCCTGCACAAATTTATAGATGGCGTCAGGAATCCCTATGGCAACAGCTAGCATGTCTCTTTAATCTGTCCCTTCCTCCTATCATGAAAGAAACGTGGGCAGGAAATTTCTTCGGACCTCCAGCTGACCAGGCATATTTGTTATGATTTAGCTTCTCGTAAACTTGCGTTTATTGGTAATGCAGATCGTGTGTGTGTGTGTGTGTGTGTGTGTGTGTGTGTGTGTGTGTGTGTGTGGTTGTGGTTGTGTGTGAGAGAGAGAGAGAGTATGAGAGTGCTTTTGCTGGTGTGTGTATTCTAGCCGTGCATATGAGACAACTGAAAAACACCTTGATCTGGCTTCAACCTCGTCCTGTGAGTGTTTTCAATTGTGAATGCTCACCCCCGATTTAACTGGTACAGCGTGAGCTCGCAGGTCGTACCCTACAATCAGGTTTTACATGTGAGCACATAAATCTTGAGCTTTATTCGTGCGTCACAAAACGATTGAGTCGTACAGTGTGAGCCGACATTCCTACACAACTTTTCTACAGTTGTACAGCGTAAACCAGTCTTAAAGTAGAAGTATTCATTTGTCTAAAGGTAAACAAAAGAGTTTAATGATCTGCAGATTACCATGAAAACTGTGAGAGACTTTCATCTACAAAATGAAATTCTGAGAGGCCCTCATTTGAAAAACTACCCAGTTCAACAAGAAAGATAGACACCTATCATTATTTATGAATATTCAGATGTTGATAACAGCTTTATTGAACATTTTTGAAGCTAAATTTAATTTGCACCAGCGATGCCTCACCTTCAGGGGCCCTCATGGTCTTCCCATGCTGGCGGCTCCAGCCCAGTGGGTGGAGGTCTGCGGCCATGATGTCACACCAGAAGTCTGCACGCCTGTCATCCTGGTAACCCTCGTAGCGCAGGAGCAGCAGCTGGCCACATGTGGTGATGACACTGGCCACCCAGTAAGGACTGTCGGCTTCTGAGCGCACACACACCTCCAGCTTCATGCCCGGAGTCAGTCCAGTCTGCAGGCCCTGGTCCACCTGAGACAAGGACAAAAGAACAAGTAATGAATACTGAATAAATGAACTTTACAGGAACATTCATAGTTAGACCTCTGTTTAATTTGTATTTTGAAGCTTGCTATACAGAATAAAAAAACTTTTAGAAATTAAAGAACATGATGAAAGAAAAGATTGTTCCCATGCTGGTGTTTTCTTTATTCTAATCAAAGTAAATAAGTAAGCATTGTGTGTTTTAACTGTAGAAGCTTTGTTACAACTGGTACAGAGACTTCTGTGTTTATTCTATTGATTACTTTATGAATGGATGCCTTCATAGCTTTTCTTAGGACCCAATTTACACATGACTCCAAATTCCACAACTTTGAGCCATCATTTCAATCTAAATACTGCTAGAACTGACTAACAGTTGAAAATCAACATCCATGATTGTAAATAGCTTCTGTCACAAACTCATCCAGGGCTGTGTGTTAGCTGTGCAGGCTGTCAACACCCACATGTTTGAAAGCGTGATGGGGCACAGAAACGGATCCCGTCTCCTCCAGGTAGTCATCCCAGTTGAAGTCGGAGACATCCTGCGCGGAGTCTCTGTCTGGGAAGGCACACAACACATTTTGATTCTAAGCAGCTTTCCAACATATAACCCCACTTATTTCACGCAGCTGTTCAGAAAGTAGTTCTTACCAGACTCCGGTAACTCCTGACTCATGCTGGTGCCTCCTCAAGGCCAAGACAGGAGCACTGAGGAGGAACAGAGGAGGAAGATTATTATCCACAAGAGAAAATGAATAAGCTCTGGTCCAGTACTGTAACGACAGAGGGAAGAAAACCTCGATAAACCATGCTAAGCTTCATCAAATCTCTATCTCTGGATCTCAATGATCTCTGAGCTCACTCCTGTTTGAAGCAACTGTAAGATTAATGAGACAGGTGATACGGCTGGTTTGTAACCGCCCACTCAGCAGTTCACAAGCCCAACTGTATCAGCAAAAGTAACCCAAAGAGCTGGAAACTGCATTCAAGACTAACTCTATCTGGCTACTTTTAGTACAATCCAGCACCATGACACATGGCCTTTATCAGTGAACGATGTGTCAGCTAACGGCTGAAGATAATACAAGTATTATCAGTCAGCTTAAGGCATGTGAATATCACAGCAACAAAGAAGCAGACTCATAAAGGCAAACATTTAAAAGCCTACAAACCCTGCATTAAGAGCTAAATCAAATCAGTGTTTATTTGTGTGGATTCTTTCAGCTGCTCTAATGTCAAGGACTCCTCAAGCTCTTGAATAGATTTTTTCAGACACAGAGTTCTTGTTCCTACTCTGTCAAAATTCAGGAGCTTTGAGCTGGTGCACGACTCAGGCAACACAAAAAAGTGAAGAGAAAAATCAAAAATCAAAATGCTACACGTTTCCCATTTTCATCATATATAACAGACCAGATGGTCCGAGATCGGAGAGAAGCACGTCAAATCAAACTCAATCGGCTCCACCTCAAAACTCATGTGATCATTCAGATTTTCCTCCTCGGTGGTGCAGGTTTCAAACAGAGCCTTGACATGTATTTGGACACACATCAAACTTTGACACATCAAACTGACCTGCAGCATTGTGCAAAAGCAGATGAAATAAGTTCGTACAACAAGAGAGATGGCATGAATGGTAAAGAAGGGAGCGCAGGGCGTGACGACGGTGGAGAGGGCGGTGTATGGGATGCTGAGGAGAGCTGCTCCGTCACATCAGCTCCATTCAGCCGGCCTGTCAGGCTTGTCTTTGTCACGTCTGACATCTCTATTAAAACCGGGGCCACCACCCCGAAACAACCAAACTACCACCACAACCCCCCCGTGCTCCTCGGGGATCAGCGCCACCTTTCACCCACGACCCTGCCCCAGACTGCTGCTGTCTTTCTCCCCCTCCCTGGAAAAACACACACCAGAGGGCCGTATTGTCCTCGAGGGTCAAACTCCTGACATAAGAGCGGATAAAAAAAAAAAAAAAAGAGCAGTGGAGATGGGACGAGCAAAACAGACCTTAAGTTTAGAGGCCATATTTAAACACCTGATGCTGAGTGTATTCAGTTAAATTCATTGTTAGATTTTGGTTGATTTTTTTTGACTACTGAAAAATACCTTCCCAAAAACTAAGTGTCAATGTTTGTTAATATGTTTGATGCAATTTAAAAAAAGCTAAAACGAATTCAGACATCATAAAAACCCACATACAACACTCCTGAGAAGTATCATTACAAATGGCTAAAGACACATTTGAATAGCCTTCTTATTTTTCTGCCTCCGCTCCGGCTTTCTGCAGCACTGTGATTAACCAGGAACCGCACGGCCTCGGTTTGTTTGAGCAGACAGAAAGAAACTGAAACTTCCCCTGTTTCACAGTAATTGGTCTGTATGGGCCACAGCTAGCAGCAGTCTGACTGAATCTTTCTGCACCATGCGCTACTGACTGAACCTGAAAGAGAAAGGACTAAATGTGAACACCCCCACATAAACACACACAAACACCCAATTGCACAAAACTGAGATCCATATACATCCTCTTTACAAGCAGTAACTGAATCATATTCTCATCAGCACTTAGAAGAAGATCTTTCTCAACAAGCCTTCCTGAACCTCTGAGGTCACTGCAATCCGTAAGAACACACGTACATATTCAGCTGCAAAATGAAATAAATCACAGTCAACTTTCAGTAAATGGAAATTGTTGCTTTATAATTCCCTAATCAATATTTTGATGGCATCATCTACTCATCACATACCAGAAAAGTGGAAAGTCACCCAGTTCTCTGGTTTATGTCCATCCTTCAACATTAACAAAACCAAACTTTAAAGAGCAAGGATTTACTTTTCTGAACATTGTTTGGGTTCGGTGTCATTTGATTATCTTTATGCCTTTAAGTTTAATTCTAACCAAACTCCTCTCATTTCCTTATTGTGCCATGCTATTAGTTTTGGTTTTACAGTGCCAGGTATTGACATAAAAATCTCTGAAATGTATTGCCTTAAGCCAAATACAAAAGGAGCTTTTAGAATTTCATTTGTCAAAAATTGCAATAGAAACATCTCTTCAGCAATTTGATTCACCAAACTGTAAACAATCAGCTGTTCTCGCTTCAAACGTTATCAAAACAGCTTTTGCTTTGGAAGGAAGTATTTTCAATGAAAACTGCTGAAAGTAAAGTATGTGCAATATGCTGTTTGATATAGATATCAGTAGTAGAAAACAAATGCTGCTGTTAAACATTTTCAATGTCATTTGTCAGCACTGTAAGCACCACAAATGTCTTTATTTTGAAACATAAATCTCTTTCACTGACGCCTATGGCTTTGCACAAAACACACCAACACCATCTCTAGCTGATGGGTCCAAAGCACTACAGAAAAAAAGACATATTTTTGAAGGGAATTGAGTTGAAAGCAGCCCTTAAAAGGCTTGAAGCGAAGAGGAGACAGGTTTACACACCATGCTATCAAGCTATCTGTTGGCACTTCCCACTGAAAAGTCTGTTACAGTAGTTATGACTGTGCAGCCCTTACATATTCACATCTTATTTTTTAATGATATAGCCTCAACTTTTATCTTGCCATGGTGTCTTAAATAACTTTTTATTCTGTTGGAGTAATGCTCATAATGTTTAAGACCATGCAGCTATGAGTTGGCCAGCTTAGTTGGTCCATGAGCTCTATCAATCGGACATCTTGGTGGCTAGCTGACCTGCTATAACTACAGTTACAGATGTAGAAAATGAAAACAAATATATCCACATTTGCAGCCCACAGCAGGCATATGACAGAGCAGCATCATTAACGCTGCTCGTAGAGACCACATAGCGGCACGTCAGCCGGAGCAGAGCTGCCAGTGGATCACCCGAGTTGCACAATAGGAAGTTAAGAGCCAGAGAAAAATAGGCTTCAATAAACCAACGTGGAATATGACAACAACATCACAAACGTCAGAGGCTTCATAGCAAAAGAAGAAAATAAGCGAATAGATTTTAACCAGTGAGTTTGTTCAGCTGTTTGGTGAGAAAGCGACTCCGAAACACAATTGGGCTGAGGTCGTGCAACCTTCATTATGTAAGAAAGACTGTGACTTTAGAAATATAGGGAGTTGGTCAAGGGCACATTTTTCTGGAATTTTCCACACAAACCGTGAAGTGAAAGTAGCTCAGGGTTGCACTGCTTGTGCGGACTATCAGCAGCATTCAGAGACAGAGATGGGCCATTAACGCAGCGGCGTTGCAGAGAGAGAGAGAGAGACTACAGCGCCTACGGTCTAACTTTCACTCTGAGGAGAACCTGGCAAATACCGACTGAGAAAACAATGAAAATGCTGTCTAATAAATAAACATGCAGTCGGTAATGTATAACGACCGTGTGGGACCCGGTGAACACATGGTAAAATCGCCTGTGTCCGAGTCAAGTTACTAAACGTCACGGCTTGAGCAATAAGAGCAGGCTGACGAGCAATAAGGGCGCTTACACTCGACCGAAGCCGACTCATCTTTTTGAGAGACGGGAAAAAAGACGAATGCGCCACCACCATACAAAACAGCATTAGGACATAGTGACAAACAACCCAGAGTATGTGAATATTTAGTCGTAAAATTCGCCCCTTACCGCTAAGTAGTTTTTCCAAGTCGGTTTTTAGATGCCGTTCCTCTCCGCCTGCTCGCTCGCAGCAATATTAAGCTGCCGGGATTAAAACCCCAAAGCCCCGGTCTGAAGTTTCAAAATAAAATGGCTATAAAAAAAAGTGTAGTCAAAACCGTCGTCCAGTCAACATCGGACATTTTTGAGTTGAGGATTAAATCCAGAGACTTCCGGTTTTGCTCGCGCCGCGGATCGCTAGCTTGACGCCGTTCTCGTTCACGACCTCATTCCAATATGGCACAAACGACCACTGCGCATGCTCAGCCGCCTATATGCCTCTGAGCATCACACTGACTTCCATCTTCACACACACACACACACACACACACACACACACACAAAATAATATCACACTGCCAGAATCAAGCCAGAAAATCTGTAACATGTACAAAAGAAAAGAAAAGAATGGTTTCTGTTTGCAATAAATGTTAAAGGGACAAGGGGATTAAACTGAACAGTCGTTTAAGGCTTATCCCCAGAGGAATCAACACTTAGTTAAGGGTTGAGCTGGAATTAATTGTACGTAAAATCGACCCACTTTCGATAAGTGGATTCCTTTTCTGCTTCGCAAAAAAAAAAAAATAATAGTTCTATAGCCTAATCAAGTAGCCATTAGATTGTGTCACTGAAAAGACCTCAGACTGCTTAATTTCCCTTAAATATATCCTAATGTTTTTCAAGGAAATAAAATCACCATCAATGTAGCCTACAATAAAAGGCTGAATTAGCAAATGTTTTTTTTAAAAACATATTACAATAACACCCTTCAATAATGACTGAACACATTCTGCTGTCTCGGTACTTCTGTTGCACAAAGATCTCAAGTCGTTTTTTTGGAGGAGAGGGCGGGAGAACCTGCTGGAAACGGGCTGTGCTCCAGCGCCGTGAATGTAATGATCAAAGTCCATATGTGATCTTACACATTTGCTTCCCATATTTCATACGCCTTTCTCGTTATTAAGGCGTTTAAACAGTCAAGCCATAACTGTAGCCTGAAACAGGTTTTGCCGCTCTCTTGTACCATAGAGGCGTCATGCCTACTTAATCCTCCCCAAACCATTCGGTTGCCTATTTTAACAAAAGAAAAAAAAAAAAAAAAAAAACATCGTTTTGCATGCGTTGAGGCGGAGACATTACAAAAAAAAGGTCCTATTGAGGAAAGCGATCGGATCTCGCTTTAACAGTCGAAACAATCGGAGAGCCATGAATTAAGCAAAGGAGGAGGGGAGGGGGGGGGACATTCAGCCTACTCCGAAATTAACTCAGGCATTTTCATCAAAGTGTAAGGGTGCTCTCGCTGGAAGCTTTCAAACGACAGGCGATACAACATTTAGCAGATTCATTTATATTAATAAATAACTACAGGCAAATGCAGGCTTTGTGTAATTTGTTCATTTTTCTTTTGTGATCACAGTTTCTAATCTGGTCATTTTTAGCCTCGATAAAGTATTTTTTGTATTTTCTTAAAGGGTCTCCAACTTTCATGCTGCATTGGTGTAAGCTATAATACTGATTCTCAACCGCTTGAACAGGTAAATTAGGCCTACTCAATGCAGTTCGCCGTTTTTATTGTCATTTGTTCCCCGTCCACGTCCTGCAGCAGGCAGCGGATTACTGCTCAGGACAGAGGACGAGGACAGGTCATAAACGGTGCGCACTGCAGGAATGTCTCGGTATTATAGTACCTGACCACAGGATGGCAGTAAACCCTGACTCTTCTGTCTCTCAGGCAATCAAATATCCTGATGTACTTGATGTTTTGGTTCCTTTACAAAGACAGGCTAATGACGTACTGCATAAGCTATGCCGTACAACAAGAGCAACATTCAGTGAAACGAGCCTGACAAGAGGACTATACCATAACAGCAGGAGTGCAGTGATTAGGCTTGTTTTTAAGAGCCTTTAGAAAAGAAGCATTGAGATGTGTAGCTCCACATTTAAATAAAATTCAAACTGAAGTCAAGTGACACAGGCTGACAGGGATTCAGAGTTTACAAGATATTTATTTATAATCAGATGTAAAAGATGAGCAGAGTAAAAAAGTATACCCCATAATTCACAGACGGCTAAAGGTGCAGTACATATAATTTTGCCATATACAGCTCTTATTATTTTCACGTTAAAACTCCTACATTCAAGTAATATAATACATAAATGACCTTAAACTTACAGTGAAATGCCCATCCCTCCCAAAAAAATAACACATCCTCCAATAGAAGATGTTCAGCTTCAGTATCACACCACTGCTGCAGCTCTACAGTAAATCTGATAACAGCCAAGACAGTTCATAGTACGCATGGAGTGATCGCTTGCATTAGGTTTCAGTTAGGTGTAAAGCAAGAGGTTTGACACAAATGGCACCCTAAAGGATTAGAAAAAAAAACGTGATGTTCACTTTGTGCTGAATATAAAAAAATCATTTAACCTCTTTTGTGGATAATTTATTTTATTTCCCCAATTCTTAAGGTACAATTGTTTTCATTTGATGCCTTTATCTGTCTGTCAGAGAGTTTATCAGAGGTAAAAAATAATAATAATAAAAAAAGACTAGCGTAGCACCATATATATACATCTAAAAGAGGGTACCTGCACACGTGTATGATTTTGATAACATAAATACACCGAGGTTGAGTGTGATAAGAGGCTTACTATTGGCAAAGCAAAAAGGGGAAGAGTACATTATGTACTGGTGAACTCTGTTGATTTGTATGTATAATGTCTAGTGTGCATATTTATAGAACTTAAAAAGAATGGCATGCATGTACCTGTGAATTCTATTGGTAGATACAGTATATTATATTATTTGTATGGGATCACAACGAACAATGACAAGAAAGAGAAAATCACTGAATCCCCCAGCCTTGATTAAAGTAGCACTGATGTGGAAGAATCTCCCTTAATTTCCTGGAGTTTTATCATCTTTATACAACTTCTGGTTACAGTTTGACAGCTGAGACAGGGTTATTGCTTTAGACGTCAGCAAACACCCTGGGTTCATATTATATCATCCTCTGATATAACCAGGCCCAAATCTTCTTTGCTCTTTTTCTCCATCCAGTTGACCATAGGAAGACAAAGTGATTAGGCTTTTTCATTTGCTTATCATGTGCTCCAGTTTGGGGTTGATAAAGGAAAAGCCAGCGAATGCCGTCTGGTCCATGGAGTCAATGAGGTTCTTGTCGGCGTGGGAGAGCCGCGGCTTCTCACTCAGGAACTCTCTGTCAAAATTGCTGCAGTCTCCAGGGGATTTCTGTGGGTGGCAGGTTAAGGATTTCAGTTCCGTTAATGTAATAAAGCATAGTAAAGTCATTAGTTTCCTTGGTGCTTGCTATCATGTTCACATACATGCATCATACATGTTCATTAGTTTGCTTAGGAACAATATCACAGGCTCATACCACTTTGGGCTTGAAAGGAGGATCCACTTCTCTCTTCTCCAGTGCTTGCCAGTTGATGGATTTGAAGAACGGGTGTGTACGGATGTCTCCCACCACACCCAACCTGCGAGTGGGATCTCGCTCAAACAACTGGAATATTGAAGGAGGGAAAGGATGCAGTCAATTTTTTTTTTTTTTTACGGAAACACCACACACTCTGGTAATAACAAATAGTTATAAGGAGGCATGTATGCGTTACATTCCTGCCATGTGAAGACACTATCACAAACAATGGTTTATAAAGGATTACTAATAACATATGTATCCTCATAGTTACCAGCTCAAGCATGTTCTTGACTTCCTTGGTGATCCATCGAGGGTAGTGAGGGGTGTCTGACCCGATGGACTCAAAAAGCTCATCCTCATCATCGCCTTGGAAGGGTGACTGACCAATCAGCATCTCGTACACCAGCACACCAAAAGACCACCAGTCTACTGAGAAGGTGTACTTCTGTCCTAGCAGGATCTGAGATGAGGGACAGTTTCACAAAATGAATCAAGAGTCACAGAGAAGAACAAGGACACATTGTCAAGCTGGACACCTTTCACCACTATAAAAGAAACCAAGTGAATAACTCTACTCCTATGACTTGTGCAGACACTGCCATGCCACCTTATCACCACTAGAGGGTGCACACACACACACTGAATGAATAAAGAGATGCATGAACAGGTAAATAAAGAACCTCATTTTCACAACAAAAAAATCTTAGAAAAGAGGGGTTTAAAGGAAAAGTAGTAATATGTAATGTGACTTGAGCCACTGAAGCTTACCTCTGGTGCGATATAGTCAGGTGTCCCACAGAATGTGGTGGCTCTGACATCTCCAAACACTTTCTCTTTGCACATGCCAAAGTCCGCTATCTTTATGTGTCCATCCTTGTCCAGCATCACATTGTCTAGCTTCAGATCTCTGAACAAAACCAAAAAGAGATGTGTACATTATAGGACCAGTACTGTTACTGTATAATGTGTTTGAAGTATTACAGTCTAAAATCCAAAACAAAGATTCATTAAGGGTGCACTCACACTCGCAAACTTGTCCCGTACTGTGCTTAAGCACGAGAAACATAAAGGGAAAAAAAGGTCCTACCTGTAGATTATTCCTTTGGAGTGGAGGAACTGCAGTCCTACTACTATCTCAGCCCCATAGAACCTGAAGGTAGAAACATGAAAACAACTTTAATTTATTATGGTTTATTTTACATGTTTCTTTTTTTTTTTTTTAAATCATTCACTGCAGTTTAAAGCTATGGGATAAGGATACCACATTGTCGTAAAAGACATTGGCTGTATCACTCCTTGTTCTTTACACATTATCTCAGTGTGCTTACGTGGCTCTGTTGAGATCGAAGCGGCCTTTGTCTTGGATGTGGAACATCAAGTCCCCTCCATTCAGGTACTCCATTACAAAGAAGAGGTGCTCCTGTGCAAACAACACATAATTGTCAGCTCCCAATGACAGAAAATTAGACACGAAGAGTGCGTGAGAGATTTAAAAAAAAAAGGAGGATGCTTGGGTGCTAGGTCTTTATCCAGAACTGGATATGTACAGAGGGTATAGTGATCGAAGCAGACAGCCAGGGTTGGACTCCGACTCTCAGCACTCCGCCACATTTGAATCCTCACTCCCTCTTCCTGGTTTCCTACTCTATCCACTCCTCTCAACAAAGGCACACATATCTTGTAAAATGTTCAGTATCTGCTTGCTTACTTTAGACTGGAACGTGGAGTAGAGGTGGGTGAGGAAGGGGTTCTCCCAAGCAAGGGCCAGGACTCTCTTCTCCACCATGGTGCACTCCACATCATCATCCATGAGAACCACATCCTTCTTCAGAACCTTCACTGCGAAGAACTGCCCCTGCCCCTTCAGCTCCGCCAGCAGCACCTGAGGTGTCAAAATCACTTGGAGTGAGTACTGCATCAGTGTGAGCCCAGCAGCTCAATGGAGTACAATCAGAGCAGAATCTAATCAGATACAGCGGCTCTTATATCTTTTCCTCTTTAAGACTCACAAGATGCTTGGGTTCAGTGAACCTCAATGAGGACACTGAATGTTTGAAGCACTGCCACCAGGCTACAAGAGCCCTTGATATAAACTCATCTTCAATTTCCCCTCACATAGGTCGGCCTTAGAACATTGAAAGTTTAAGTCAAATGTTACCTGGCATGTATTTAATAATTATGATAAATAATTAAGAAAACAATGTTAAACTTTGATGAAAGCGTTCACTAAGAAATTATTCAGTAGAGAGTTCCTTAAAGAGGACATTCAGAGCTCCCTTGTGTCTTAAGTTGTATTTATTTTTCTTACTATTGTCACAAGTTATTCCAAACTGCCATAAAGGGAAGCGATGTGTTGTTTCTACCTTTTAACTGCCAATTTCACTTTTACAACAGATAGTTAATGTTCATATACAAAGCTAACTCTCACATGTGCTTGGTTATTTTTTCCACATGTGTAACATCATTGGCAAACAAACACTCAGCTCAAAGTCAATAATGTCTCCAGAATAATATCATGTTAAATCAATGAAAGGATGGAGACCACAGGGCCTACCTTGCCAAAGCTGCCTTTTCCCAGCACCTTGTGGAGTACCAGTTGGTTGAGTGTAAAGCGTACACGGGGAGATGTAGATGAGGCTGGGGTTGGTCTCAAGCCGTCATGTGCCTTGTTATCTCCACCTGCTTTATAAACACATTTAATTTGCAAATATACATGCAAACTCAAAGAAACACAGATTATCAGCAACTATACCCGCCTATTCTGACAAAACAAACCTTGATTTAAATTAAACAACTTTGTACTAATATTTGCTCACCACTAGGGTCCACTGTTGCATTTTTTATGTCTTGGTAGATCCCAATATCTGCTGAACCAGGGGTTTCAGATTTCCTCCTGCTAGATTTCTAGAGATGGAAAAATCGTGCTGAAACATTCATCCACAGTAAACAATTTGCTCTTTTAAAAAAACATTCACGTTCGTTGAATATGTACACAGTCCACACAAACTTACATCAATAAATAAAAAACAAGTAAGTGTTCAAACCTGGCTGACTTGAGACAGGGCCTCTGCCAGTAGTTTTTGGTTGATTCCACACATATTGGCCACTTTCTTCTGACAGTAACTGTGTACGTTCATGCCACAGTCTGGTAAGAGGTGTGACAAATACATTGGAGGAGAGACACAATAGAATGAAAGAGAATAATGTCAGTAGGCAGGAGGTAGTCAGATATAAGATTTCAGACAAAACAAGTAAACACATCATGCCACTCACCTTCACATTTAAGGCCCTGTTTGTAGAGACCCCAAAGCAAACTACCACAGTGGTCACAGAACGTGGGGCCTTTGTAGTTATAGTACTTAAAGCGATGTGGCATATCGATCTTGAAGCGCTCTTTCTGGAACTAAAGCACACAGAAATACATTACATGCCAACATAAAGCTGCAAACTAATCATTAAAGTAGATACATGTGGGACTATGAGTGGCAAGTAGAGTCAAACCTAAACAATCTACTGCCAATACCTAAGCAAACAAGATCACAAATACAATCATTTGATGTTTGTAGACCTTGGTTGACTCTGTTTTATGCTGCACTCCAGAAATGAGGCCCTTAATCGAAAGAAAGTATGTATTGTTTCTCGTAAGAATTAAAAAATATGACCTTATTCATGAGACATAGCAAGAGGAAACACACAGTTATTCCTTGAAACATAGCTGATGTGATAACAGAAAAATGTAGTTCAATGTTCAGCAACTGAGCTGAGTTGAGGTTTAAGATTGATGTTGGAGAACATTATGTTTGCTCACCACAGTGTCACGACTATTGGCTGCAGTCCCAGTGCACCTGCCAATGATGATTTCAATGCATTTCTTGTGGATTGCTGCATTGCATTCTGGGAGAAACAAATGTGCAAATTTTATGAAAATTGTAAGAATTAAATCAGCAAAAAAATAGCAATATAAATATGGGAATCTGCAAAATGCAGATAGAGGTTAAAGAAACACTCACGCCTGCACTTGTAACCTTGCTTGTTGAGCCCCCTGTATGGGAGATCAGAAAGTTTGTTATCAGCATAACAGGAAGATATTTTTTCCCACATTAGATCATGAAGCTGTTTTTAAATGCTTAAATGATGAGTGGCCACAGAGTCCCACTCACATGCAGTAAATAAAACATTAGATCCCCATCAGTCTATCTCTGAAGGGGAAATCTGATGGGGGGTTTTGGGAGACAGGGAAAACCTTGGCTCACAAATAGTGCTGCAAACACAGTTGGAACACAACATGACAGCCCTGTGGGATTTCACCAGACAGTGACTCAGTGTCACAATAGCAGTCCTGCTATTGTTCCTACCATTACTAACCCCCAACCCTAAATACTCCACTCAAACTGGAACCGCTTCTAATTAGTCTTTTGGGAAACACTCTTTGGAGGGCTGGACTTTTCTTATAAGACGACTGTTATTTTTGTCTGATCGGAGATCCAGAGAACACACAGTCGGTGACAGCTCAAATAATCTCCAATTATCAGAGCAGGTCCAGCCATCTCAGTAAAAGCAGAACACTGATGTAATAACAATGTAGTCAAACAAGCAGAGAGGCAAATAATCTGCACAAGTCATGCTCAGACACAGATGCATTGGAAATTACCATTAAGTTCTTTGTTTGGAATTGAACAGATACAAAAAAAAAATGAAGGTCAAACTGAATGGAATATTTGATATGCTAACACGTTGTTGTATATAAAGTTGTGTTTTCATGTTACATGTGGTTGTAATGTAGCAAAAGCTAGGACTTAGCATCTCACCAGAGGAACTCTCTGCAGACAGAGCAGAAGGTGGGTTGGCCAAAGAAGGTGGCGGTGAATTCATGGTTCTTGATGAAGTGAACCTTGGGCTGCTTGACAGCTCCTCTCCTCCTGTTGAGGGTCATGACTCCATCTTCGGGAGGAACCTTTACTGACGGCTTACACGCAGCTGAGAAAAGAGATCAGTTTACAAATCAAACTATTGCTTTACGCTAATCAAACAAACTTTTTTAGATTCCTTGACAGATAAAATGACAGCAGGGCTGCACTGAGGTTTGAGTTTGATCCATTTAACAGCTGTTAAATGGAGGGTACACAAAAAATTATATCTTCGATAAACAGCTCTGACTGTCACAAGTGAAAAGGCTGGGGTCAAAAGTCACAGCAAAAGAGGTGTGAGAGAGGTAAACAATGAACACAGGAGATAGGGTGGATTGTTGGGATGACGGGAGGGAGAAAGGGGGAGGGGACAGGGTAGGAGGGGCAGTTGAAAAAAAGAAGAAGAAAGAAGCCGCCTTTAAGAGACAACTGATTGACAGGGAAAAGTGGAAAGAGTGAATATGTGTGAGGAAGATAAACGTATTTTTTCCCCAGCCATTCTACTGACAGATGTTTATGTTTTGAGAATGCTTCAGTGAGCTGAGCCAAGAGAAAGGGAGTGAGGCAGAGGGTGAGAGGAGGAAGATGAAGACGGGGGAGTCAGACAGCATTAAGGGCTGTTCACACATAACTAAAAATACTCTAGGCTTATTTTCAGGAAACCTGTGTAGTGTGTAGGTGGGAGCTGATTGAGTTTGGAGCTCTTTCATAACAAGAGACGCACCCCTCTCTCATGACCCGATTCAACCCCGATCAGTGCACCACCACTGCGTTCCCTAAAAAGCAGAGACTCCCGCTGGATAAAGCAAGTTTTTAAATCTCACAAAATCCCAGCAGTGCTTAACATAGACCGAGTTTCCTGTCTGGGCTAGCATCTAAATACATCACTTCTAGCCAGGGCTTTGTCACTTCTTCATCTGGCAGCAGAAGTAAAACTAAGATGTGCTTTTGAAAGCAGATAATGACAGCAACGTGGTTTTAAACTCAAACTGTCAATGGTGGATCATCTGTGCTGCTTTTTCTTAGCAAAACTCTAATCTAATGCGAGGTGAGACAACTGAGTAACTTATCAACTGTGGTTGTGGGTAGAAAATACAGGAAAGGAAACACAAAATGATGAATCCGCTCTGCCAGTAGAAGGCGCTACATATCAACAGTTGAATGGGAGTGATTTTCTGATGGGCCACATGGGGGTAGTGGGGAGAAAAAGAGGGGGTGGGGGTGTTTCCCAGCAGCCATGTGGTGCAGACAGTCTTTCAATACAATCACCACTCCCTGGTGGTCTAGTGGTTAGGATTCGGCGCTCTCACCGCCGCGGCCCGGGTTCGATTCCCGGTCAGGGAACACTGTTTTAAGGCTGGCTGATAATACTAATGAAACATTTATTTGTAGCACACTTTTCTTTTAAACAAATCTCGAAGTACTAACAAAGTGGCTAAATATATCTAAATCACTTACAAGGAACAGGGCTTCAAAAGAACAAAGTTTGTTCCCCAAAGGTGGAAAAGTTTCTGTAATTCACAAGACAAATACCGTATCTGTTTCTGCTGTTCTGACTAGTTCAGATTGGCTTGGCTCAGTTAGGACAAGGTGATGCGATTTCACATAGTGTCTTTGTAATTCGGATTCAGCAATATTTGAAGCTCAATTTGATAACTTTCTAAAGTTGCTAGGCAACTGTTGATGAAGTCTGATCAAACCAATGTATGGAACTAATGAAGCAGATGTGATTTTTAATTGTTGAAAACAATATAAAATAAGATGAATTATATGGTTTTAAATATCTAATACTGTACAAAAATACAAATGAGTAAATCGATTTTTTAAGAAGCATCAGTTCCAAGCAAATGTACCTGCATCAGTGTCCTCCAGGAAGAACTGCACAGCCATTTGGACTTTCCCTGAGGGAAGCAGGTCCACCCAGAACTCAGCACAGCTGTTGGTCTTTGACTTCTTACAGCGTTCTGCCAAAACAGACACGCCCACAGTGGCTTTGGCCAATGGCTCCTCTGTGCTCTGCATGAGGACCACTTCTAGGACACGCCCCTCATGGATGTGAGCATCAAACGAGGCCTTCCAAGCTGGATACATGGTGGGCTTCCTCTGCACCAAGGTTTTTCCTCGCTCTGTCAAAAAAAAGTAAAAAATTGTAAGTGGGAACAAAATTATTGTCTTTTACTTTTCCATTCTTAGGAAACCACCAATAAAATTAGGTCATTCCGACGTCATCCGATGTTCTTTACCACTCTCCTGTCAAAAGAGCATTATGAGTGTGAACGTGTGTATCTGTACCTGTGTTGACAGACTCCTTCATCTTGACGGCACAGATGGGTGGCTCAGATAGAGAAGGCAGAGCGCCAACATCATAAGCATTGAAGGCAATACGCAGGAAGGGTGCCATGGTGACTGCTCATATAAGCCTCTTGGAGAAAGACGTTGACTCCCTGTTAGAACATCACACAGACAAAACACACAGAAAATTAACCACACAGGCTCATCTTTTATTGCCTAAATGCCTCCCTCAAAACAAGGAGGAAGAGAATCAGTGGCTAACAGTGTTCTCAGAAAAGAACGACAGAGGAGGTAACCATTTCTAACTGAAGACACAACTTTGGACACTGGCTGCTAGAAATAATGAAAGAAGAAGCAAAGTGGTAATCCCAAACTGTGCACATAAAATAAACACAAAATGAAAAAGATTGCATCTCTAAGACAGACAGAAAGTCCAAGTGTAAAAGGAAAAGACAAACAGACGCTAAAAGAAAAGCAGTTGTGTCATGTTGCAATGTTTAACGTTTACATTCTGAATATTGAAATAGTCATCACGTTCATCAGTCTTGGTGACTAACTGGTGAGTAGTAAGAGTCTCGTTTTGCAGATTTGTTTTGCCATGTTTTATTGGTTCCCCTTTCTGTTTGTATTCTCTTCGCTTTTCAAAGACGCCTCACCCGTCTATTAGGCTGTTCTGTTGTTTCCCACTTCCAGGCTATAGATGTTAGATTCTGGAGAAGCACTTAGCGGCCCAAAGGCAGATTATTAAAACGGCACTATTAGATCTATTCTAAATAGATGTATAATTAAAGGCCTATACGTATTTGAAGTCATTTTCAAAACTATTCAACCTATTTTGCTTTCACTATTATAAAAACATTGTCCGTGAAAGACTAATGAACAAAAGTAGAAAACTGAAATAGGATGCACAGTCTGCTAAAGTCTCCACCTCTTGCTTCATTGAAACCGCGTTGCGCCACTGACAGATTTGTTTAGTAACGTGCTATGCTTGTTGTACACTTCCTCTTTCGGTGTGTCTTGTAGAGGGAACGAGTCATTCACCCAGCTGAATTCATCTATACATCTTGACTAAAAAATGATAAAGTACAGCGGTGGAGTCTAGATACAAAATGTGTATTAACTGTTAATGAGTTAGTGTTATTATCAAATACAATAAAGGGAAAGAAAGTCTATGATTTGAAGAAGCAGTAAGCATCAGTATGACACCACAGAGGCCTGAAGTATAAGGAGAAAAAACATCTGCTTTGTGCTTCCAGCTATAGCACAAACAGTGTTCCCTAAATCTGAGTTCTTTAATGCTAAACTGCAGCTGCTGAATCCCTCCAAGGGGCCGCATCCAAACTAAACAGAAGGGTGAAATATTTTTAAGCTTAGAGGGCATCGAGTCAAGCCTTGTGTTGTAAAGAGGAACTGTAATAACACATACTTAGTGAACTGTACATGTTATCAAGACTATTTCACACCAGAGTTAACATATGCCATGTCACAGTTTAGCAGCACCCAGGGGGGGGATATAAACCCTCATCCTAATTTCCAAAGCAGTGACAAAATCCCACAGAATTTTTCAGCACAGCATTTTCTTTTAGCTTTTAAGTTCCTTAACTTGATCTCGTGCACTCATAGTCTATTGCTCATTAGCATAATCTTGTCTTATTCATTCAGAGACATGGCATACCTTTGATTTGAGGCAAACAGCATCATTTGAATGACTCATGGATGTTCAGCTGCTACATAAGATGACATTTAATGAGAATAAATACTTTAAGCAAAATGTACGGATACATCGTTCTCTTAAGTGAATAAGATGTAGGACAGTAATGTACTTTAGCATCACATGTTTTAATAATTCATCATTCATGAGGAGAAATGTTTTGTTTTAGTTGAAGCTAAAACCTTTCCTCTAACACATGCTGGGTTTTTTTTCCGGATTACTTTATGGAATTGCTTATTAGTACGAGGATTGCTTTACTTCCACTGAACAGTTCTTCAGTGTGAATGTTTGAAATTGTCAGAATCTGAAGATAAGTGTTGTTAAACTGAATCACTCAGGCTCGGTAAATGTGCAAGAGACAGCCTGGCGATTAAGAGACAGGCTTGTGATGGGGACTTCACTGGATGGATATTTCAGACAGGCAAGAACAGTCTGGAGGGGAAGTGAATGACTAACACTTACATTACTCAGGCCTTCACTAGCATGCATTTTTTTGACCCAGGACTGCTCCAGAAATCTTAGATTACTTAATAGTGGCCTTTTAAAATGCTTTGACCTACACTGGGTGTCTGACTGTAACTTAGTTAATGCTAGTTGCAAAAATGTGGATTAATAAGGATGAATAAAAAGCCTTTAGGTATCTATACATGATGTGATGCATAGCTACATCTTCACATCTTGTAACTTGTTATATTTTGGAAAATCAGCATTTGCAGCTTTCCCTCTTGCAGTGACAAAAATGACACACTGTCTGTTTTCACTGACCCTGTAGGCCCATCAGGGGTCTAAAGGCTAAACAAGTGAACGTGTCTGGGTGAGGTCAGGAGGGTAAAAAAACGAAGAGCTTTCATGGGACGGCCACACATGCACACACAAACACAAACAAACACTGTAAATTAAAGCTATAGAGTTTACCAGATGAGAAAAGCTCACAAAGACATCCCTTTAAAGAGTCCCTTTACAGTTTTCTACTGTACACACACTTTTTTTTATGTACACATACAAGAAGAGGTACATAGAGAAAAGGACCTTGTTTCCCCCAGAGGGAGTGGAAAAAATGAGCACATGCAATAGGGGAAGGGGTGGGTAGAGGAAAAGAGCAAATGGGAGGGAAAGAAAAAGTCTACACACACTAGACTCTAGTGTGTGTAGACTTTTTCTTTCTCTCTAGTGACTAGAGGGTAGGCCGGAGGAGAAATCAGACTTAATGATGGAAACAGATTGGCCAATCATTAGATGGCTGGTATAATGTGTTTGACTTGTGCATGAGCATGTGGCTTAAGGAGCTTTTAGTTACTCTGACATTACTATTTAAGATGTGCTTTTATTTTAGACTGTAGGAATTGCCAAGAAGTACCTTTGAAGCTGGATTATCTGCCTGTGACTTGTTATGTGTTAACTTTGTAGCACACAATGAATGAATGGATTTTTAGATTTAAACCTATATATATACACACACCAGAAGACATGTGAGGCTAAAACAGGCCACACCACTAACCTTTGAAACAATATCACCCGTTAGAACACAATGACCAAACGTCTAAAACGAGTGTTAGTGGACCCTCAGCAAGCAGCGGGACAGTAAAGTGTTACTGCCCACCAGCCAACTGTCATATCAGATACTGAAATGTTCCTCTGTTCAAGTATAGTGTGTCATGATCTGACAATTAAGAATAATTAAACCACAATTAACCATCTGGTTTCTTCAACTTTCACTCGGGAGCAAAAATCAGACTTTAAACTTGAAAGGAATAATGATTTAATATTTATTGTGATAATTATTGATATCGACCGATATCCATTTTTTCATCATGAAACATTTTTTTGTCATATCGCCCAAGCCTATTGGCACACTATGTGGTCAGCATGACAACAACAAAGATGTAAGTAAACAGGGTGTCTTTTAATGCCACCTGTATTGACATAAAAGTCCTCAGATTGTTATACAACAAAGAAAAATAACCTGTCGGTTTTCATGACAACAATATTCCATTACACGCATGACTGCACAATAAATAAAGATAGAGTTATGTGATTGTCTGCCACAAAGGCAACCATCAAAGTTATGCCCAGCGATGCACCACAGACCAGTCAAAGGTTTGGTATGCTCTGAGTACGGTAAATGAAGATGTCATTTAGCGGAAAAAGACATCAAGCAGGTCGAGCAGGTTTGGGGACCTCCTGTTTGTCAACCTTTATCTGCAGGTCTGAACAAAGACAGGTGCCTCAACAGAGTTTCCTTTACATCATAAACAAGAAAAGTATGCTGTCTAAATATAGTCATACTTAAGTAGTCACATTTTGACAGTGCTCCATTTCTTTGACACTCTGAAATCTTCTCATAGTTCTGTACTTTTTGATCCTATTAATGGCTGAGACATATCAAACAATTCCAACTGAATTTTAAATTCTACAATGGGAATTTTTGACATCATAGAGGAATGCTTAATGCTTACTTAGACAAGGCCACTGTTTTGTTTCATAACAATAAAGAAGGTTTGTTGACATCAACAGGAGCTTACATCACATTTGTTTGAACCCATATTTGGACCATTTGAAAGTCCCTCAATTTAAAGACAATCCAGCAACGCAATTATTTGAACACTTCAGATAGTTAATGGTGCTACAGGACAAAAAAATATCTAACATGATGCTAAGTTTATTATCACATGTCCATTGACCAATCTGTGGGAGCCACTGTATAAAAAGCGGTATCGTTCCTACTTTGTATGGGATGTGAACGTAAACACCCTAAAATCATAACTGGGAGCCCCACTGACAGTTTCATTTTAAAAGATAGCACTGAAGTACAGGACCACCACAAAGCCCACAGTGCAGTAAACACTTGCAACAGTATATTTTCATAGCAGACATTATCACTTGTCATAGAGATATAAGAATAGACCAGAGCCATGGATATTGACACGTGTTCAAGGCATAATGTTGGCCAATTAAAAATAACAGTTTAATCCAACTAGATAAGAAAACTCAGAGCATATTCAGTATTCTTTGAGGGTGTACTCTATAAGGGTTAAATGGGGCTGTGAGACGAGTTCAAAGTTATTTCTGCCTGAGTGCCACAAGAGGACCTCTAAAGAAAAACTGGATCGACAAGATATTTAAACAGAAGATGGAGGATTACAAGCTAGATGCAGGTGACAGATTACCTGCTGGGAAAACCTGAGCTTTGTTAACCAATTACATAGGAATTTCAAACTTACATAACATAATGAAAATAGAGCTGCCAATTGAGTGTGAGAGTTCATGTTGTTTTCTGGCTCACTTGATGCTTAGATGCTGCTGTTATGTAAAGCCAGGCAGTGATGGGCATATTACTGCAGTGTACACTCACTGTAATATTCATTCATTAATTTAATTAAGTTACATAAAAGGAGCAAAATGGAGAAAATGAACCCCTGGCCTGAAAAAAAATGTAAGTTAAATAATCTTTAGTTACCATGTCCTCCCACTCAGTGTTTCTTTTCCAGTTACATTAGGAAAAATCGGTAGTAAACCCAAAATAACACAAAGAGAGGGAGATTTGAAGTCTTAGTGAAAATGTAAAAAGGACCACATCAGACCCAGAACGGTCTGCTGTGAAAGAGCTCAGCCAGTCATGGACCTGACCAATGAAGACCTCTTTCATAATGAACCTGAACAAACATGGTCAGACTCAGGCAGGTGACACTAAACTAATAACCTCTGCAGTGTTGTGTGCGAGCATCCACTGAATCATGACACTGCTCTTTATGAAAGCTCAATGACAAACAATCCCTCGATAGTCTAAATAAAACAGTGAATCGTCTGAAAGGGTCGTCACAATCTGTAAAAGCATGGTTTGTGGCAGATAAGTGCTTGTGTTTGTTTATAGAGAGAGTGCAAAATGTACATCTAATTTTACCGTTTAAACATTTTCCTAGTTCTCTTTATTCTTTTGCATCCCGACACACATTCAGAATAAATGGTGAAAATCTATGGATGGAGATTATTTCACAATCTGGTCATTAGGGCTTTGATTAGATGGCTTACAGTTTTGGCATACATGATGTTGCTTTAAAGCTCCAGTCACTAAATTTTGCATGATTGTAGTTGATTAACATGTAAATACTGCGATACAACTTCACTGTATCTTTAGTGTCATTGCAATTTATGTTAAATTGTCCATGACTACAAGACTTTGGCAACAAGTTACAGAAAATGCAATTTAAATATCAAAAACTAATAAGAATAGAACTTTATTGAAGTCAACCCAATATATTTCTTGTTAAGACCAATATAAAAACCACACATACACGCAAACAAACTGTCCTGTTTCACTGAGGCAAGGTGGTATGTATTACAGCATTAACAGAGTTTACTTGTGCAGGCACACAGTAATAACCTTGAACAAAGCAGCCTTTAATGAATTTCAGTGAGATTGGCTCGAAAGAATCAAAGCCTTTCTTTCATACACCAAGGTTAATTTCTAACACCCCCTCCCCAACTGCACACACACAGAGTCTCACACACACACTCTCTCTCAAACACACATACACACACTCACACAGATATGTTAACACAGTTTATTACATAAGTTGTCAGAGGAGACACAACACCCTTAGGCAAATGACAGCATGCATTTTACCTCTTTATGTGTTTTTCTGTCGCTCTTTCTCTACCATGTTAATGCACACACACACACACTCACACACACTCACACACACTCACACACACTCACACACACACACTCACTCACACACACTCACACACACTCACAGTGATCGGGTCAAAGAAGGACAGGAAAGAAAAGTGAGTACGATTGGAAGAGGAATGGGATCCAAGCTGAGGATGCTGGTTCAAGGTCAGGGTCGGATGAAGAATGGCTGTTGTGATACTTTTATCCCCTAGACACTGAAACACTTTGAGCTTTGAATAAACACAAGACATAATCAATTCATACTCACTGTTAATAACTGGGTGGTTATACTACCACCATACATGGGCACTAATTTAACTGTAACCTTTATGTGATCACTTTGACTGCACGGTTTTTCTCTCCCTCCTAAGTATCAGTGAGCTCTTTGGCCCGGTGTCAAACCTGCATTGAATGAATCCTGCCACTGTGTGTGGGACTGTGTGTGTTAGAGAGTGAATGTGTGTGAGTAAGGTAGACAGAGTGTTTTTCTCTCTACTTGCATTAAGAGCGGTGTCCATTTCTGCCTCATTCACAGTTCACAAAGTCATGATAAAGGCAGACAAAAACCATCAGCACCAAGAGGGGCAGCATGATGTCTGTGTCAGTGAGTGGGACAGAGAGAGAGAAGGTAAAAAAAAAAAGTAGTGTGTGTGTTGTCTGTGTGCATGCGCATGTGGGTAGTTGTACATTACAGAAGGGTAAACTGCTGTTTGCAATATGTCCTGTATTACTTCTTAAACCTCTTGTGTTTAAGATGTCTCAACATAATCACCTTTTCCAAGATTAGGTTAAAGCTAACAAACAAAGTGTATGTTGTTAGATTACTACAAACACATATCCATGTAAAATCAATAAACTTGAAAGAATACTCACATCTACATTTATTACATGAAAGTTTGAATACACTGCAATAAATGGAACCCGTTTGATTGATACAGGATTTCTGACTTTGCACTTGACCACTGAAGCTTATCCAACTCCTATCTCAAAATCAATCATCAATTATTCAAACACACACCTAAAGTCTAACATCAGTCCAATCCGACCATGACTAAAGTCTATGAGTCAGCCGTGTGTTTATGTGTGTGTTGTCGAGGGATCAGTACTGCATTGGCAACTACTCCTCACTGAGTTGAGCAGGTGTCCCAACCGTGTCCTCCAAGCTGCTCATCAAGCCACAAACCAATATTGACACACCAGTAACTGCAGGCAGATAGAGTTACCTGCACTCACCAAGCTGCTCTGACACAAGACAATAGGACACAAAGTCATGCTTCAAACGCAGAATTGTGTTATAGTGTGTGACACAAGACTTTTGCAAGCGATTGAGGGAACATTTCAAAATCATGTGTGAGGTGTAACATGGGAGCTGAAACATTTTGTCAGCTACCGTGGATTTAAGATGCAGGGTTGTTAACAGCCACAAGAATGCAGGCTCATCTCCACATACCAATTTAGTCATCCTACTGACACGTCTTACTTATTGTATTGAATGTTTTTATTTCCATCTGACCTACTTCTTCACTAGAGTACAATCACAAAAGGTGATGACGGGCGGTTATTTGATGGTAATTCCAGCTGCTAAACCTGAATACAAAGAGACAGAGACCTTAAACATTCAAGGTTTGTAGACTTAAGTCTCAGTGTAACAACGTAAACCCAATCGAATACAGGTTATACCACAATGTGCCAAGTTCTATAGATCACCAGGAACTACTAATGAAATCTTGTGAAGATATGGAGACCCCAGGAAGAGTATCTACTGTTGAACAAAAACCTAATGGGGATCTTAATGAATAAACAAACAAACACCATGCTTAGGCCTACAGTGTTTATCATGACTGTGATACTGGCAGCTCTCAAAGGGACCATACCAGAAACAAAAGAATGAAACCTGAGCTTTAGTTAAATGCAAGTAAAGTTACCTTGAATCATCCTCAGTGAATCAATAGGATATGAACAACGCCCAACTGTCACTCACCTACAATCTGTGTGAATCAATAATAAAGTTTAATCTGTACAATCATTAAATGGAGCTTTTAATAGAAGCAATGATATGATGCAATATGTTCCTCCCTGATACATAATCCAATACTTAGACTTTAGTATCAACTGATACTGAGTTTAACTTTGATACTAGTGCCATCAAAAACAGCTATTAGATTTTCTTTGACAGCTGTTGGCTGTACTGCAAACCCTGCACACAAGCTCAGTATCTAAAGGTTGGGTTGGAGCCTCTCCTTCTGCCAACAAGCTGCAGAAAACCCCTGATTTTGTTTTTAAATGGAACTGCTTCATTCTGTTTAAAATATAGAATACAACCATTGTGGAAAATGAAAAACACTGGTTTCTGACTGTCAGCTAAAGCTTTGCTCCTTGTCCCACAGTTGTTTCCGGTGTCAGCCATAAAATAGTCTGAATGCAGTGTTGGCTGCTGAAGACACAACTTTATTATTTAATTTGAGCACAGCTGATCAAACTTGTAGGCCTACACATGCCGCTCACATGAAACCCACTCATGGGTCAAAGGTTTATTAACTAATTGAAACCGAACCAGGAAAGATCATTTGAGGCATTTCAAAAGAAAGCCTGTCCCCTTTAAGTACACAAGAGTGCTGTCTTTAAATGGGATAAAGCGCTTTTAAGACTAATTCACATTTATCAGCTTCTGTTTACTATGGTTGTAGTCGGCATTGTCACAAACGCCACCCTTTAACCCAATTTCTTTTTCCACTGAGTTAGCAAGCTCCATCACTGAAACACACTCCTCTGTTGCCACTTGCCATAGAAGACGACACCGGGCTAGAGGAATTTATGAAGCACACAAACTAGCCTACCCTGCCGGTGTCGTTTTAATGCTGTTCCCGCAGTCACATTGGACTAAGGTTAAGTTCCTGTAGCCTACATTAACCGACACTGCAAGCCATAAAACATGGCTTTACTTTACTTACGTAACAACAACTGTAACACTGGGAGAGAGGGAGACATTCCGCGACAGCAACAAAGACTAGATCCTTTCCCTCCCAACACTAGACAGGCATATTAGGATACAGCCACTAATGTCAACAGAGGTTAGCAGTCGAGCTCTACTTTTCTGCAAGATTAAAAAACACTAGCTAAAGCCAGGCAAAAGCCCACAACTGGAGACAATTGACCTAGTAGGTTGACCTGCATGCGATACAGCAAGCAACTTCTGTTGTCACAACTGTCAAACAACACCGAGTCCAAGTGTTTTCTAACCTCGAACAAGTTTAACAACCTCATACAAACTGCGTCTTACCTCTTCCGCTGAGAAAGTCTCTCGTGTGGTCGAGAGTTTGCACCGAGTGTGGTGTTTGAACCGGCGTTTCCCGGAGTTTCGACTTCAAAAAATCTTCAAGTTTGTAAAAGGAAGTGTTGAAGTCGGCCCCCTCTGTTCCTGTGTGCGCGACACTGCTCTGAGGCTATATGGCAGCGCGCGGGGCAGAGGAGTGGATGTGTGACGTCAACCAGGTGAATTCCCTGGACACACAAAACAGGCACACAAAAATCAGTGAGGCTGCATGGCTGAATGCACAAAATTCGTAATGTCTTTGAAATAGATAAGGGATTTTTTTTTCTCTCTAAATATAATGTGTTCTTTCCTACACTGGCAGGACTGGACTGACAGCAATATGCTACCTGACTGAAAATAGGCTTATACTTTATCATGTGTAAGTCTATATGGGAATATTTTTTCTTTAAAACCTTTCATTGTTAAAGAAACATATCAGTTTAAGAAATAAGCAAATAGCCAGATCTGATTGTTGGGCTCCACTGTAATTCTAAATGAAAATGTCCTCAAACAAGTGTTCTCAGATAAATAAGAATTGGGCAGGGGAACAATCAAATAAGCAAAATCAATGCAATATGTATGCCCAAATGCACAGCTGGCCATGGCCTGTCTCCACTACACAGTTTAGAGAGGATACATTTTGTGGGCAGATCCAAACAGCCATGCATTTCCATATTGGCCCTGCCCACAGCACCTCCACATTCCCACTCCTCCTCTCCTACACAAAGCTCAGGGATCCACGTGGTGCTTAGTCATCAGCCCCCACCCATGTAAACTGTATGACTATAAGAGAGAACGGAGAGGTAAAAATAGCGCTGAAAAGGGTATACCAATGACGTAGAGCAAAGGTGACAAAGGTTGAAACTGACTGAGATTATACTGAGTGAGACTATGGAGTTACTCATCAAACTACCCTTACCACAAAAATGTGGGGAGCATGGAACAACAACTCAAGGACAAAACATTTTATTAACCCCCCTCCAAAACAAAACAAAACAAACAAACATTATGCAAACCGATTAAGCTGAACACAAGTTTGCAGTCAGGCATTTATCACAATTAAGTTTTTTTTTTTAGGAAAGTTATCACTGTTGGTAGTGATAATGAGTGACACACACCCTAATTATGGAGATTTACCCTATAGGCCAGTGTCCATAACTCACACAAACACCACTAAAAAGCTTTACCGGGGGTGATAACTTGACTTTTTCCATTATTTTCTCTTCCTGGTAAAGAGGATGACCTCATGCTTAACCAGTATATAAAACCCAAGCTGATAAAACTCTCCACGACTTTTGATCAGTCACTCTGTCTGCCCCTCCCATCCCCAATAAACCTGCTTCTGGCTTAGCCAACTGATATCCTGCAAACAGATATACAATTGATTTACCCTCGAGGGAGCCCTTCCTGTCTTCTGTCCCTGACAAGCACTCTCATTCAACAGGAACTACTGTATATCAGATTGAGGAAGCAAGACTTTCTCGTCAACTTGAGCAAGCGAGAAACATTTTTCTACCATCCCAGTTCATGGAGGGAAGACATATCAGACAAATGTCAAGGGAATTTTACGATTTCATAAGCAACTTCATATTTTTATAGAAATGATTGGCACCAGCCAAAATTACTGAAGCTCTAAAAAAAAAAAAAACAGGAAAAAATGTCATAAGAGGTGCATAAGAGAAAAACGAGTCCATCAAAAATTGCAAGCAAACAGCTGCACACACTGTCTCAATTGCACAAATATGTTGGAATGAATCAAAACAGGTAGGCTATCAATATAGTTTGATTTTTACTAGTATTGTAACAAAGTTCAAGATTCTGGAATCGTAACATCAAATAACCATGACTTTGTGTTACATCCTTAGAAACTCTATTGTAGTTTAAATAAAAAACAACAACAAATCAAACAATGTATTACATATGCTTCTATTTGGCATTGGAATTGTTTTAAAGCATATCACAATGTTTTTATGTGTTTATTTTTATTTAGGTACAAGTTAGAATCATATTCATTTATTCAGCTGATTCCACCTCTAGTCCAACAGTTAAAGCTTAGAGAGAAAGCAATCCAAACAGAAACTATGATATTTATTCCAGGCCCATTAAAGGCCCCTTTCTCCATTGGGGCCCTGGGTAGTCAGTCCCACTTTCTCCACCAATTGCGACGGCCATGTTGCAGAGGAGCAAAACCCTCTGTAGCTTCAAGGTTGAAACAAGTGGCATCTTTGTCTAAAGTGGAAAAAATTCCAGCTCGAGTAAGGTCACCTTGTAATTGATAAACCTGTGTCTAAAGAATACATGTTGGATGACATGACACAGCAAAGAGGTTGTGCAACTACTGGCTTCTTGTTTTCTGTGTGAGTTAGACTTGTACCCAAGCAGGCCCGGGACCCAGACAGTTCTTGTTGTCAAGGCCATTTCTGCCATACCAGCAAGTGCCAGGTCAAACATCAGAGTGAGTAATGAGAGGAACAGACGGCGGGTGGGAGGAAAGGAGGGAGGTTATGAAAAAACAATTCCTAAAAAAGGAGAGAAATGGTCCTTTCATCAAGAGACATTAGACTAAATCTGTCTCTCTCTAGATGTCCTCATTTCCTTTCGTCATGCACTTCAGCTTTTTTTTCTTCTCCTATCTCAATAATCTTTTCATTCTTACATGCCTTGTTCCTGTTTCATGCAGGCTGAGAACTGCTTGTTTGTAGACAAATAGTAGTTCAGCAGGTTCCTCATTCAAATGGCATTGAGGTATACCAGAACAGTTTCTTTGTCACACATTTACAGATACATTAGCCCATACATGGCAATGCGATGGTGAAACATGTTGCTAAAGCTTATCTCCAAAATCAGGTTAGCCTTACTTACTTACTTACTAGCCTCTTTTAGACATTGCCAAATAGGCTTTCCTCTGATAAGAATGCCAAAAGCACATCTACAAGTGTTTGTTTTATCTCAGGTTTAAAATGCTGCTGCAGTGTCAGCCGGACTTAGGTAGGAAACACAAGATGCTGTGTGATACAATATGCCAATAATATGATGCCATACAATAAGATATGATAAGACAAGAACAATAAAATGCCAAATGCTGCAAAGGGATACCTTACAATACCTTTAAGCAAAATTAAATGAGAAGATAAAATATGACATAATACGATATATGATACTCTATAGTACATTATGATACAACATGTTACATTGCAGTATAGTATACAATGAAGTTCTATTACTTCTATAGAAATGTACTTTGTTACTGCCCATCTTTAGCTTTTTAGCAAAATAAATAGACACAATCAACGTCAAAACACAAATTCCTATCACAACCTAAAAATGACACGTTGCAGTTTATGAACATGTTCCACCTAATGATAGCTTTCGTTATGCTGTGTCCGTTTGTGTACTCAGTGGCATATAATAGTCTGTCATATTGATCATCTATTGTGTAATTAATTCGCTAATAAATCCTGCCAGGTGGAATATTATTACTCACAGAAAATCTTAACCTTCAAACTTTGGTTGTGTGTTAGAGAGTGGATGGAAAGTTGCTCAATGGCTTACTCTGGTATAACATTGACTACTCAGTCGGTGATGGATGGCTCCTTTAAAATGTCAGTTTACAGGAGGTATCACTGTCTGAACATCAAACAAGATTTAAAAAACTCAGTTTGGTTGGTCGGTTTTTCAAATATAATCTCACATTTATTTTGCTACTTGTTTGAATAATTGTTCGAATATTACAAGTCAGTTACCTTATCACATTCAGCATCTCTTGTTCCCCGGCTTCTAACAGGAAGGTCTTATGAATGTGTTTGCCAGTTTGAAACAACAAGAAGTGGAACAAGGTAACTTTTAGCTTCTTGAGGGCAATGAATGAACAACTTTCCCTTCTTCAATCCCTTTCTCACTTCTCTGTCTTTTGTTATTTCAAGTTAGTATTGGGTCATTGACACTCATGGGATCAAGAATCTAGAGCAACCCCAATCCTCCTATTTTCTGTACTGCCTACTTTCTGACTGACTGACATGCAGTCATTTCACATTTACTCACCTGTTAGGGAGGTGATCTGGTGGATGTAACCTCTGTATCAAGTAACAGTGTCCTGAGCACTCTACTGTACTTTCCTTCCTTTTTATCTGTATTGACAACCTTGAAAATTATTAATGTGATACTCAAATGCCATTTTTCCAATTAACAGTGGACTTGTATCGGCTGATAAATTAAGCAACACCCCTTTTCTTTCCCTTATAGGGAACCCACTTCGGGACTGCTCTTGTTAACTTGCCGTCATTAATATTGCAAATGTCGAAAACGAAATAGGCCTTAATGTTTTGCGCTCTTTCTTTGCCTTTAAATATTCATGCTAGCAACTGCTTTCCTGGCTGTGGTCGACTTGTTTTGGCTCTGTGGAATTCTTTAGCCTGGCTAATTAACTTATCTGCAATGGCTTGTATTACCCTGCAGTCTGTCAGGAGCTGGGAGGTGGAAGGCCTGATTAGGGTCTCTGACGGTAGTCGACCTGAATGTGTATTTCAAATCTAATATTCAAATTACACCTGTGTCATCTCTCATGATAACACAATTACGTCACCTTACATTAACCTTAAATTAGAGTGTGTCCCTTGTGTAAATAAGTGTAAAGAAAAAAATATGGAAGCAGTACTGTTCTGATCCATTGTGGCCTACTACATTAAACAGCTGCAAAATAAGGTTTCCCTTTATTTCAGGGATAAAATCATCATCCCTTGAAATGATATTAAATTACAATTACTGATATTCAGGTGTGTGTGTGTGTGTGTGTGTGTGTGTGTGTGTGTGTGTGTGTGTGTGTGTGTGTGTGTGCGTGTGTGTGTGTGTGTGTGTATGTAGAAGAAGTACCTTGTATGTTAAAGATCAATAGTTCAGGTTTCTATCAATCTATTTAATCTGTTATAAAACAGAACTACCTGCTGTTTTAGTGAAAGGCCTGCATATGTAAATTTCACTTTTTTAAATGAAATTGAACGTATCCTATTGCATCATATAAATAACCTTTGAACTCTGCAAACATAATATACTCAACGTCATGTTTAAAGTGATTGACAATCAGAACTATAGATTAGGAACTCTGATGTTTTCAGTCATCAGCATGGTGATAAAGTTTAAATATGTGGTTGGCATGGTGTAATACTGCCCTCTGCTGGAAAAAACAGGTAAATAACTAAACTGTGTTTGCCACACCAAAATAATTGCAAAACAATCGAGTGTGTGCTGACTGAAGCATCATGCCAGTATTCACCACTTACAGAGACTAACCACAACTCCAAGATCTTTTCAAGCAAGTAAAGTGCATGGCATCAACCCTTCAATACGCTCTGCGACTTGTCAGGTGTGTAATTAAAGTTGGTGAGGATGTGTTGACACAACTTGTCTGTACTCAATTATAGAACAATCCAAGGTGTGCAGATCACCCCATGTTAAGCTGTAAGTAATGACTACTGAGACAAAATAATGTGAGCACTTGATAAAAAAGACAATGTTGTCTAAAAAACCATATCCTCAAATGTATCATACATCTGATCATTTCTGACATGCTTAAAAGAAAGAAAGGAACGTGATGATTTTCAATGGTTGTAATCATACAGGATTTGTGTTAGTTTTTTTTATCATGTCGGGGGAGCCATTATGGGAATCATTGCACATTTTAATGTTTCCTCCCAGTTTATGTTTTATAACATGTAAGAGCAGAGTGAGAACACATTAGTAAAGATTTTAAAGGAGTTTATTTTTTTTATATGTTTCTATATACATACACATTTACAAAGCACTGTATGCAAGGGGTACAATCCATGGTAACGATATAGGTATGGCACGTAAGAAACGGGTAGAAAAGCTGAACAGTACATGTTGAACACATCTATGCTTTAGAAATAATGTAGTTTGCCGGGTTGAGAGATCACATGATGTACAGCTGCATTCTGAATGGAGCAGATAACACCTTCAGGTTATTGAAGAGAAACTTTTGATGTCGGATAATATAGAAGGTCCAGTGTCTTTCTGACTGCTGCATACATGAGCGGCTCATATGGCTCAAACACTGACAGGTTACAGGTAGGTAGTTTGACATTTGCTTTTTTCAGCAGTTTCTATTTAGTCAAAGTGTTTTAACATGTATTTTATCCAGCAGGGTATATATACAGTATGAAAAAAGGCAATAATAAAAAGGGCACTATTGAATGATCGTATGCTGCTATACTGTAACTGAAGTATTCAAAGGATTAAAGACTAAATGAAATGAAAATGTAGTCAAGGTCTCTTCAGAGGACATGACAGTAGTACAGTACTTTGATAACATAAAAACATATTCAACATCATCTCAGGCACATTCATCATCTATTGCAAAATTGCACTGCATTCAACTGGAAGAAATCAATTGGCACTTCAGAACTGTATGAAACATTTCTTAAAACTTACAGATTTAATTAAAAAGTTTTTCATCCGTTAAGAAATACTGCGGCATCGTTGTCATGCTGAGGGTCGTTCAACAGGTTCATGACCAGAGTAACTCTGTGTGAAACTCCAGAAGTAACAAAATGTACACACACCACGGTGAACTAAATAACCTCTTTCTCAGAACATCGCGTAACACACTTTCTATACAAACGAGTCATACAAGTCAGTAATATCTGCAGTTTATAATTCACAATATATATTTCAAATGTCAAATATCTCTAAAAAAACCAAAACAATGACCAATATGTTCCCTTAGCTGCGAATACTACCATAGTATAGTTTCTTTTTGATATTTTTTCATAATAACATTAAACCCACCGAAGAACACCGGCTGGGCCACTTTCTCACATACAAATATAAAGGATGTTTGTAGGGGGGAAGAAATAGTGATTAAATAATCCAGTGGTAATAGTCAGCAAAATACAAAGAAATATAAAGAAATGAAGAAGTTGAGTTGGACAGAAAAATTCTGTGGGATGGTCTTGGCAAAAATACGGAACAGAAGGAGCAAAAACTTGTATAAATGAACCATTTGAATGATCCAAGCTGCCTCTAACATATAAGGCTCTTGCTAACTCATTTTGGATCAGCACAATGGGACTAGAAGAGTTTTTGTCTGATAGATCAGAATTCAATAAGAGGATTGTAGTTTGCCTTTTGACGTGGTAGTGTCCCTCTGACTCCGTACCACTGGGTGGCAGCCTTGTCTAATTCCCTCCTGGTGATGAAATAGTCACATAAAACACACTGTCACAATATTCCCCAGCTGGTAAGACGAGATGAATCCATATTGATTTGAGTTCTGATGCAGCAGGTAGCTTTGTTGTGTTCTAGCAGTCACAGACAGCGACGTGTTTAGTTACAGCTGCTATAAGACAGTAGCCTCCTCCATGGCATTGACCCATCTAAAACAAGAGAAGCAGGAACATTTCAGTGAGGAGTTGGGCTTTGCAGCAAAGGTTTCATAAAAAAATTAGAAACAGATTTAGTAATGGAAAATGAAACATTCAATGTTTTGACTATGTAGACAACACATGTAAACGCTCACTCTTACTATCACTTAGGGCAACAGCTTCCATTTAACAAAAAGCCTAATGTTATAATAATGTTATACATGCAGGGCAGCTGAGCCCCCCTTCCTGCTGTCACAACTAGCTCACTTGCAAAATGCAAATACACAGTCCCTGGTGGTCTAGTGGTTAGGATTCGGCGCTCTCACCGCCGCGGCCCGGGTTCGATTCCCGGTCAGGGAACACTTTTGGTAGGACACTCATGTCCCAATTCAAAGTAGAAGCTATTCATCAGCATAGCTTAACAGTGCCAGGGCTCACCTGCGTGCAGTGTGTTGATCGTCTGCTCTGAATGTGTAGTACAGGGTCTTCTTGTGGTACAGATGGAAAATGTTGCTTCTTTCCTCTCCCTCTGGCCTCTCAGTCAGCTTGACTGTAAAGCCCTGTAGTGGTAGACTCTCTGAAGCCACTTTATCCTGAAGAAACCAGAGGGGAGCCATCAAACACGACATACAAATCTAAAACACCAGTGCTGCCTGCAGCAGTATGCAAATAACAAGAAATGGATGTTTCAAGACAAAGAAAGTGGTGCAACACTCAAGTGCAAATGTCTAATAAGCAAACAGAGAGAGAGCACAGAGAATCCCTTTGATAGTCACGAGGTGTTATGAACAGGAGAAAAGGCTGAATAGTAACAATGTGAGGGTTAAACAGTTCTGTACAACAATAATTCAGATGAAGGGGGTCAGACAAAGGGTCAGAGGGAATGCCTCTGTGACTGATTGATCATGAGAGTGTGCGAGTGTTTTGGGGCTGGTGTGGGAGACTCTGTGCCCCCTCACCTCACGGGCTGTGAAGGTGTAGAGCACCTTGTCTTTGAGGAGGAACCACAGCCGCTTCCACTTCCTCTTGCTCTTTTTCCGGCGCTGCAGGCTGCCACTCATGGTGGAGCCCTCCACGGCCAGCGCCACCTGTTGAAAAGCAGGACACAGCAGAAACACAGTAACAGTTAGAACTGGACTGCATTACATTTCTGTTGAAACTCCCAACGACAGATAGACAGTGACCTCTACTGGTAGCTGTTTTTACTACACACCGACATGAACAGCTGATCAGATCATGTCACACATGCCACACATTCCACTCAACAAGTGTGACACACACATGAACAGGTCCCTGGTGGTCTAGTGGTTAGGATTCGGCGCTCTCACCGCCGCGGCCCGGGTTCGATTCCCGGTCAGGGAACAGCTTTATGTTACCTTCACTTCATTGGAAAGCCAACAATGATGCACAGTGTGACACCCGATACATTATGCCTATGAACTATTAGGCGGGTTGTTTTATGAGGATTGTTAAATTTCTGGATAGTTTTGTGCTAAACCCTGGTTTACCAAAAAGATGGTTTAGTCACCTCATTATCTATGTGTAAGATAAAGTTGCCACTGCTGCACTAATATGATCAAAAGTTCTGTATCCACAGTGATCTTTTTCAAGGAGGATCCCTCAAAAGAGTTCAAATATTGTTTTTGTAGGTGTTAAATGAGGAAAAAAGGGACTCATTACCTTCTCAAGGATAAACACTTTGGGTCAGAACACATACGTAGAAAAGCTTGTTCTCAGGACTCATTCTGATACTGTAGAAGGAGGATTTGGGCTGCTGTATAATCAATATTGTTCCAATCAGTTGATGTAAGTCTTCTGCTTTCTTTTCAAACAGTGATGAGTGCAGTATTATCTTAGGCTTGAGACCCATACAGTCTTGGCCCGTCATAGGCCTATGTGCTGGGCTGACCTCTGACAGCCACATCCTGATCCAACACCTGCTTATAGTACTATTGTTGGCAACTATTTGCTGATGGTCAGCAGGTTTTTGTTCAGACAAGACAATAAACTTGGGTCAACACCCTCATCGTGCTGACCATAAATTCAATGAAAAGTGAAAATAGAGTTGTTGACATCACATGTGTAACTCAGTATTGGGCCTGGACCGCAGGTTTCTCACATGTTTGGGATTAAAACGTGGTAGAATAGATTAAACATGTAATCCACCTGGTTAAGAGGGGAGGTGCTCTTCCTGCTTTTCCACAAACTTGGAGGCTGCAGGCTCTGGAAGACAGCAGAGAGTGGACGGCTGGCCCGTTGAGTTCGAGGACTGGAGTTACCGCAGGCCCCCGACACGCTTCCTCCTACGCACACATATAGGAAGTAACAAATAAAGAGGAAGAAACACACAAGGATATTTCTATTTCCACTACAACCCTCCACCAGAAAGCTCAGGTTCACCTCTTTTCCTGAGCTCAGCATAGCAGTGGTCACACACTTTGGCAACTCTGTCCTTGAGGTACTTTAGTGGGTATCTGTTCCTGGAACAAGCACGGCACACCACCTGCTCAGAGAGAGAGTGAGAATACAGAGAAGAATGAAAAACCCCAAACAGACAGCCTCGTGATACTGTGTGTTATCTTTGAACGCATGCTACTTCACATCTGACCTAGATTAGAGTAGAGATGACCATTTGCCAAAAACAACTAAAACTTTATTTTATCACTGAAGGATAAAAACCCCCCCCACTATTAATCTTCCTTAAAAAATGCCTCCAGCACACTAAAACGCAAGAGTTAAAAAGACTGATCACAAACAAGCCAAAAAGTATTTTTGCAGTTCTGTATTTGTGACCTTGCCACAGGCGTTGCAGTGGTGTCGTCTCAGTGTGAGGCTGAAGTCAGAGGTACAGTTCATGCACATCATTACATGGGAAACTGGCACCAGCACAGGAGCAGCCTCACCCAGGGCCATCCACAACTTCTCACGGGCCTGTGGACACAAACAGGATAATAGACGAGACAGGAATGATGGTTAAGAATATGCATGCTTACTGTATATCACCATATGTTAGCATGTGGGAAGGTAGACGCGGCAGAACCTACGCAGGAGACATAAAGCAAAAGGTGTCACCTTTACTATTCTTACCTCACTGCAGGGTCCACCAAACGTACAGAGTCCTGCAGCGTGGTCCGCTATGGCTCGACTCAGTGTGTGGAACCAGTCCTCCCTCTCGCCAACAGAGCTGAAGAAAGAAACAGTGAAGAATCACACGTGTTACACCTGAATGAGTTCAGAAAGATGGTCTGGAGTCAAGAGGAGACTGACAAGGGAAGTGGTTTCTTGTTAAATCCACACACTCACCTGGCAGAGAGTGTTATAGTGATGTCAAGCACTTCAATCCTAAGACAGTTCAGCACATTGTCCAGGAGAGGTTTGCTCACCTGTGTGAGGGGTAAAATAACATAACACATCAGCAAAAAAATATAAAGAGATACATTGAGATTGTTACTCCGAGACTGTAAGAAAAGTAAAACGGTAGTGTACCTTCATCCCAGAGAGAGACAGCGTGTTCTTAAGTCTGTATTTGCCGTCCTGCTGAGGGTATGTGTAAAGCATTATATCGTTCATCTGTTGTGAAAAAGAAAAGGGATGGATAACATATATAAGTTTACATTCTTCAAAGTATAAAACAGTAGATAAATAAGAATACCAAGTCAATACAATTAAAACTTGATTCCTTGCTCTTCAGAATAAATATTCCCCCAATGACCACAAGGTGGTGGAGTTTTCTTAAGACGGAAAAGTAAATGTACAGAAAATACCTCTTAGCTTGTTCTTTCTTTCTTGAAAGCAACTTCCTGAAGCAAACTACTTATATTCTATTTCCCTTTACAGCTTTCACACGTCTTTTCAGACCCTCAACAAATAAAAAACCCCCCATGTATGCACACACAACAAAAAGAAGGCATTAAAAGTGTTTATTTGCTCGTCTAACCAAAAAGCGTTGTGGTCCTGTGAACAAACTAAGAGTCCATTGTGTTGCAAGAGGTATTTCATATTTTCCCAGACAAAAGAGATGACATCATCAGTCACACCTAATGTGTGCTCTAAACATCCGCTGGGGCCGTAAAGGCAGCATCCAGGAATTCTCCACCCTGCTCTGGACTCCAGGCCTCCCCTCACACTCCCAGAACTTCACAGACTGCACTGAGAAACCACGACTGGGTGGAACCGCCACCTTCACCACAACATCAACAACAAAACAAAAAGTCACAGTAACAAGCTAACTGGCTGGCTGGCTTGCTGCAGACAAAACAGTGCATGATAGCCAAGCCTGGCGACCTCTGGGTTAAAGCCACTACAGTCCGTCTGCTCCACCCTGCGCTGCTCATTAACTGAGAGATTCCTGCCAGAGAAATGGAGCAAAGTTCCAAGGTAAGAGATTTCACAAACGACTTTTCCAGATGAGTCACACCATTTTTCTACTTAACTTCTCCTACTCTTTAAACAGGGGCATTCTTCTCCTTCAATAACCCCTCTCTCTTTCTCACATTAACTTCTGTCTAGCAGCTCTCTGTATCTGCATCCTCCTTCTTATCCCCACTCATCCCACTTCTCTGTCTTCTCTGAGCCCAGACTTGTGACACAGTTGCAGCTTCTCTCTGTCACTGAGGTGAATGATGGCTTTCATCTTCACTGTTGTCTAGATTCTCCTTCCTTAAAAGCCCATAAATAACACCTGACCCACTGAAGCCTTCGACTTCGAGGGAGCAAATGGCCATAGAACTCTAATAGCCCACAAATATCAAACAGCAAGCCTTTTTTTCCCCAGCTATTGCTCATATGTAATCCTGTTTGGAAGGACGGGCGGAACAATGGAATAGAGCAAATAAAGATAAATAAAATGAAATCTGGACGTTATATTCTATTTGGATTAAACAGTATCAGCCAGAATCATAAACAGAGCTCCTGCGGTTATGTAGCTGTGGCATAATTCATAGCATGAGACAGCACAGGCTGCATCATGAAACAATGGAGTGGGCTTCTCCATTTCACATTATGTGTTTGTGTAGCACCACCACCTCCTCCTCCTCCCTGCATTCTACAGGGTGTCTGGCCTTCACTTTGCTGTCAGTCCCCTCCCAATACACAGGAAGCCAGCATCCAGTGACCCACACCAAACATCCTGTAAGGAAGTGGGGCCCCTGGAAAACAAGCCCTGACAGGGGAGGAGAGGAGAGGAGAAGAACAGCAAGAAAGGCCCTCACCCGATGGGTGTGGTGTAGAGTGGAGGTCTCACAGCCTTGGCCTTGTGCCCCCCCCCCAACAAACCTCACCTACCTCGCAGACTGACCTACGCCCAACATTCCCCAATATTTACTCAGACAATGCTAATTTTGTTTTTTGCCATATTTTCAACGATATGACAGGTGTTTTCTTGCTGTGCTGCAGCATGTATGTAGCGATAACTGAACTAGTTTATCATGACAAACATGTCACATACATTGTAACTTTAGATGAACGTAATTGTTAATAGCTTTACAATTATTCAACATTTAATCTTCAAGATCCACACTCAAGTGGACTCTTGTTTTTGCACATTTATTAGCGGTAAAAAACATAGGGTAAACATCCTACAGGCTCAATATAGAGTTGGATCAAGGGAGTACACAGCATATTGTCACATACAGTGCATTGATATTAACCTATAAAAAGAAGTTTTACATTTTTACATGTATTTGGGGCACAGCTCTTTGCTTTGTTGTCTGGAGTGGGATGAGAACATTTAAATTGCTTTCATGTGTGTCCATCGATTTCAGGGCTGGTGCCAGCCGGTGGTTTGCATGTTATAAAGGCTTGGAAGAGGGAAAGACAGCTATGTCTTACTTTGTATCTAGGTTGGCAGAAAATAACAGAATCCAGTAAGCCAGTGCTCCAATTTGACAAGAGATAAGCTGGCACTCTACCATTGATTAAACCACAAATTGTCATTTTAACACAAATGAATTAAAAGAAGCTTGTGAGTGAAATCTAGAGGTGCTCAGATTCATACAGATTATTTGGATGGAGCCAGGCATGACAACTGTAGGCAGTTAAGTGCTGAAAGTCAGCAGGATTTTTTTTTTGAAAAAACAAACAAACAAAAAAACAATCACACAATAGTGCTCTTAGCCTATTATTATTTTCATATCATGTGTGAATTTCCCTGTGGACTAATGTAAGGTTATTGTGCAGTGGTTGTGTACTGTTGTGAAGATGTTAGTGTATGTTTTGTTTCTCTCTCTCCTGCCCAGGGAATACAGATGTAAATTAGCTTATAGCTAACTCTGTTACAGCTTATTGGCTGTACACTGTCCCTGTCAAAATAAACAAATAAATACAATAAAATAAAATAAACTTGATTCCAACACGATTAACCTTGCTTTAATGCTTGCTGTCTGTATGCTAAACTGATTAATTGTTTGCCATGTATATTTTGAATAGAAATTTATAAGAGTAGAGCAGATGTTCTTATTAAACTTTTGGCAAGAGAATCAAAAACATGTCTTTCAAAATGTTAAAATATCACTTTGAAACAACAGAAGGGGAAAATGGTATTTAAAATGCTTGCACACATTTATGGTCTAATAATGTGTCTGAAAGTGAGAAGTGGTATGTTAACAAGATAGACACATTACCAGAAACAGGTGTCTGGGCTGCCTGCTTTTCCTGGAGACCTTCATCAGTGTGCCCTCTTTGACAAACATCTGCCAAAAGAAACACACAAAGAAAAATACAAGACACAAAGCACTGTTAAGATCCAGTCAAGGCCTTTAAATGCTGTGTTTTGATTGCAACGCTGCTATGTTGTGTGCTCACCCTTCCAGGCTTCAGGAGGTCTCTTTTGCCCTTCACGCTGTACTCTATGTGGACCAGACGCAGCAGATTCTCCTGAGGGGAGAGACAGCAGTGAGATGAAGAGAGAGAGATTATCCAGTAATGGACGGAAGAGGAGACAGGAGAATGAAACTGTCCTTGTTTGTTTGTGAATGAAAAGGATCCTGTGTTTCCACTCTGTCAGCCTGTGTGTGTGTGTGTGTGTGTGTATCAGTGCATGTGCACAGAAAAAGATGAGTGTGTTCAACAGGAGGAAAGCCAATGTGAGGCGCAGGCGATGTTGACAGAGAGAGGCGCGAGAGACGTTGGGGAGAGGTCCAGGAATTATCTCCATGAACTGCTCATGTTTGGGGGGTGGGATGTTAGTCTTGTCTATACCCTTACACTGCTCCCTTTGTAATCATACACCTGGGACTCTTGATGACATCATCCTTCCTCGCCCCTTGTATTAATCAACAAGCTGTGGAGGCCAAAGCCACAGAGGGATAGACCTCTCCTTCACATCATTTAAAAGAGGGATTCATACACAGAAAAACCTCAGCTGTCTATCTTCTTCACGCCTGATCTCCTTCAGAAAATTGCTCTTTCATTGCCAAGTAGAATATAAAGACGCG